>NC_086452.1:17618625-17918625 GCF_028390025.1 Pseudophryne corroboree
GTCATTGTCCTGCTGTCCCGGTCACACAAGAAAAAAAAAAGAAAAAGCTGTTATTAAAGCTTTTTCGTGGTTCTGAGGCCAAACGACTCGGTCAGAAAAATCCCCAAAAATTTCTATTTAAGAAGTTGAACTACAAGATGGAATCTCTCAGGGCAGGGATATCCTATCTGTAAAATAATATGAGGGTCTAAGTACGGTTTCTTCCGCATTAGGCTTACCTGGGTTTGCTATTCAGAATTGTAATTGCCAATTCACCGGAGTGATGGCAGTATGATGGTTTTCCTTCAATAGTAAGAGTCATTATTATTCTGTACTGGGACGCTCTCCTGAGTACGGCGAGGTAAGGAAACAAGTGGTGCAAAACGTTGTTTTCTCCCTGACAGTTCTTCAACAAAGTGGTTGGCTCCTGAACTTGCCAGAATCACTGTTGATCCCAACGAAGCGGTTGTCGGAGTTGGGAATAATGTTAGATCCAGAACTGTTGAGAGTTTGTTTCTTCCAGTGGAAAGAGCTCTGAGGATCCAGAGTCGGATCGGATCTCCAACAGTGTCATTTCCATCAATACGTTCCGTTGATGTAGAAGATGGTTGCGGCCTACGTGGCCATTCAGCGGGCAGGTTAAATGCCAGAGTGGTTTTAGTGGGACTAGTTGGACATGTGGTCTGGGTCTCACCTGCACATGCACCGGAAAATAATCCTATATTCCAGGACCATATTCTCTCTCCTGTGGTGACTACACAGTTTTCGCCTCCTAGAGGGACGAAGGTTCTGGATCCAGGATTGGATCCTGGTGTCCATGGATGCAAGTCTCCGAGGCTGTAGAGCAGTCTTTCAGGGGGAAGGGTTTCCGGGGTAAATAGTCAAGCCAGGAAGCTTGTCTGCAATAAATATTCTGGAATTGAGGGCTATTTACAATGGCCTTCTGCAAGCGGAACACCTTCTTCGCGATCTGCCGTCTTAATTCAGCCGGACAACTTAACAGCAGTGGCGTACGTAAAAGTTTTCCGCTGGGCGAAAAGACATGTAAGCGCACTGTCAGTGGTCTTCATTCCGGGTGTAGACAACTGGGAAGCAGACTTCCTCAGCAGACACGATCTCCATCCAGGAGAGTGGTGTATTCATCATGAGGTCTTAGCAGAAGTGACAAGTCATTAAGGAATTCCTCAAATAAACATGCTGGCGTCTCGCCTCAACAAAAACATTCGGAGATATTGTTCCGGGTCGAGGGACCCTCAAGCGATAGCGGTGGACGCCCTGGTGACACCGCGGGTGTTTTCAGTTGGTATGTGTGTTCCCTCCACTTCCACTCATTCCGAAGGTGATAAAGATCGTAAGAAGAACAAAGGTTCAGGCAATCCTCATTGTTCCGGGCTGGCCAAGAAGGGCTTGGTATCCAGATCTTCAATAATTACTCATAGAAGATCCCTGGCCTCTTCCTCTACGAGGGGACCTGTTACAGCACGGACCGTGCGTGTAGCAAAACTTACCACGGCTGCATTTGATGGCATGGCGGTCGAACGCCAAATCCTAGCCCGAAAGGGTATTCCCAGTGAAGTCATTCCCACACTTCTTCAGGCTAGAAAAGAAGTAACGGCAATGTATTGCCACCGTATTTGGAGAAAATATGTGTCTTGGTGTGAATCCAAGAAGGTTCCTACGGAGGACTTTCAGCTGGGGCGTTTGCTCCATTTTTTGCAAGCAGGTGTGGGTGCAGGCCTAAAGTTAGGCTCCATTAAAGTACAAATTTCGGCCTTATCAATTTTCTTTCTGAAAGAATTGGCCTCCCTTCCAGAAGTTCAGACCTTTGTGAAAGTCGTACTGCACATCCAACCTCCCTTTGTGCCCCCAGTGGCACCATGGGATCTTAATGTGGTGCTGCAGTTTCCTGCAATCTCATTGGTTGAACCTTTACGTAAGGTTGAGTTAAATTTCCTTACTTGGAAAGTAGTCGTGTTGTTGGCCTTGGTTTCCGCAAGGCGGGTATCTAAATTGGTGGCTTTGTCTCACAAAAGCCCCTATGTCATCTTCCAAGCTGATAGAGCGGAGTTGTGAACTCGTTCAGCAATTTCTGCCAAAAGTGGTTTCATCGTTTCACATAAACCAGCCTATTGTGGTGCAAAGGGCTACTGACGCCGTGGAGGAATCGAAGTCTCTCGATGTGGTCAGAGATTTAAAAATCTAAGTCGCCAGAACGGCTCGACTTGGGGAAAACAGAGGCTCTGTTTGTCCTATGGGCTCCCAACGAGATTGGGGCTCCTGCTTCCAAGCAGACTATTGCACGCTGGTTCTGTAATGCGATTCAGCAGGCTAATTCTACGGCTGGATTGTCGTTACCGAAATCGGTGAGGCCCCATTCTACCAGAAACGTGGGCTCATCCTGGGCAGCTGCCCGAAGGGTCTCGGCATTACAGCTTTGCCGAGCAGCTACTTGGTCGGGTTCAAACATTTTTGCCAAGTTTTACAAGTTTGATACCCTGACTGAGGAGGACCTCTTGTTTGGTCAATCGGTGCTGCAGAGTCATCCGCACTCTCCCGCCCGTTCTAGAGCTTTGGTATAAACCCCATGGTTCTTGAAGCATCCCCAGCATCCTCTAGGACGTATGAGAAAATAGGATTTTAGTACCTACCGGTAAATCCTTTTCTCTTAGTCCGTAGAGGATGCTGGGTAGGTTTACACACAGGGTGTGTTGTGTCTAAATCAGCCTGTTGCTGATGATATTCAGGCCATAGCATGCGTTATGCTGTTGCTGGTTGTGTTTACACACATAGGTTGTGTTACGGTTATTTCAGCGTATTGCTGCATATTCTTCATGCCGTCGGCTGGTGTTCTGTTGAAGGCCACGTTCTGCGGCATACTGGAGGTGTGAGCTGGTAAAATGCTCACCGTGGTTTAACAATAAATCCTTTTCCTCGAAATGTCCGTCTCCCTGGGCACAGTTCCTATAACTGGAGTCTGGAGGAGGGGCATAGAGGGAGGAGCCAGTTCACACCCAATCAAAGTCTTAAAGTGTGCCCACGTCTCCTGCGGATCCCATCTATACCCCCATGGTTCTTGAAGCATCCCAGCATCCTCTATGGACTAAGAGAAAAGGATTTACCGGTAGGTATTAAAATCCTATTATTACTCAGGACTGAGCAGGATGTAACACAGATCGTCCACATTTACATTCTGCACAGAAAACTTCAGACAAATATTAAGAATATCACTGAGGTTTAGCCCTTAACAATGGCGTATTACTTCACTACAGTCCATGCAACTTCATTTACAGGAGATATCAAATGTTTAAAATATATTTTCCCCAATTAGTCAGACGATTTGTAACTGTTTCTATTATCATTTTATGGCCTATTGATAAAAAATGATGATGCGCACCATGGGGGTCATTCCGAGTTGATCGCTCGCTAGCTACATTTTACAGCCATGCAAACGCATAGTCGCCGCCCACAGGGGAGTGTATTTTAGCAGTGCAAGTGTGCGAACGCATGTGCAGCCGAGCGGTACAAAAACAGTTTGTGCAGTTTCTGAGTAGCTCTGAACTTACTCAGCCGCTGCGATCACTTCAACCTGTCCGGTCCCGGAATTGACGTCAGACACCCGCCCTGCAAACACTTGGACACGCCTGTGTTTTTCCAACCACTCCCAGAAAACGGTCAGTTGACACCCATAAACGCCTTCTTCCTGTCAATCTTCTTGCGATCGGCTTGAGAATGGATTCTTGGTTAAATCCATCGCCCAGCAACAATCCGCTTTGTACTCGTACGACGCGCCTGCGCATTGCGGTGCATATGCACGCGTAGTAGTGACCTGATCGCTGCACTGAGAAAACTGGCAGCGTGCAATCCGGTCGGAATGATCTCCATGTTCTCTGGCCACCAGGGATAAAGCCAGGTGCACACCTATACAATTATCAGGGCGATCACGGAATTGTATAGGTGTGTACGCAGTAGCATTTGCAGATAAATGGTTTAAAACGCTCCTGCAAACAGACAGATCCAGACGTCACATCTTATGAGCAGCTTTATATTTAAGATGCCCGATCTTCCGATCCATTGAAGAATGTACACACTGACAGAAATCCGGGGTACAGTCTAATCAGATAATTGCTCCTAGGATCAGTGAGTAAAGGAACCTACACTCTTTAAGATTATCTGTCTAATCTGGCTGTTTGGAAAGAAATATTTTTAATGACAATCGCTTTGCTCCCAAACACTGAAAAACAGACAAAAATGGTCAATCAGACAAATTGGTTAAATCAGTTTGATTTAACCTATTTGTCCAAATGACCATTTTTGTCTGTTTATTCCGTTTTCTGGCGTCTGGGAGCAAATGGTTGATTGTCATTTGCTCTCATACATTACCAGATTTTTGTGCCAACCTGCCAGATTGGACAGATAATCTGTAAGTATGTAGGTCCCTATAATTTGATCTGCCGAGTGATTGACATAGTGTACTGTAGTGGGTACCAGGCTTAGATGTTTAGCAGCAATATGCAGCATTGTACGAGTAAAAACTAATAATTACTGTTTCCTACGTTCTGTTGCTGTGATAAAGGAAACCGGCGGATGTGACAGCTCCAACTGACTGACTGATTAATTAATTAGCATGTCAGCTAAAAACAAAAACAATAACAAAAAAATCACTAAAGCTGGATATACGCTATAAAATTATCTGTCCAATCTGTCTGTTTGGAACGGAAATCTAGTAATGAATGTGAGTAAATGACAATCAACCATTTGCTCCAAAAAAAACTGAAAATTAGCACCTTCAGCACCCATACCACGGGATATGCGCTCTCTATAGCATTATCTCAATCCTACGGTACTTAAAGATGTTTCACATTTATTCATTAGCTTCCACGCACCCTCTTCACCTTTGCTATAGCCATAATGATCTTTTTTTCGCCAGTTTTTCCCAAACTCAGTCCTCAAAGCACCCGAACACTCCAGGTTTTAAGGACATCCATGGTTGAGCACAGATGCTTAAAGCAAATTGTCTGAGGTATTAATTGTCACCTGTGCCCAAGCATGGATATCCTTGAAATCTGTACAGTTAGGGTACCTTCAGGATTCGAAAGATGATGGTAATCTGCGCACTGAGGTGTTCGGTGTCAGGGGGTCGGGGTGTGCTGCAAGTTCAAGGGATGTCCAGTCCCTATTGTTACAGTCTTAAAAAAGGGTACAAAATGCGAAAACACAAATGTAAGAACTTAAACTGCGCTCTACCCCTGATGTTGGTGTGTCTCAATCTGTTTGTGTGGGTAATAACTAGTGATGTGCACCGGAAATTTTTCGGGTTTTGGTTTTGGGTTCGGTTCCGCGGCCGTGTTTTGGATTCGGACGCGTTTTGGCAAAACCTTACCGAAAATTATTTGTCGGATTCGGGTGTGTTTTTGATTCGGGTGTTTTTTTAAAAAAACCCTCAAAAACAGCTTAAATCATAGAATTTGGGGGTCATTTTGATCCCATAGTATTATTAACCTCAATAACCATAATTTCCACTCATTTTCAGCCTATTCTGAACACCTCACACCTCACAATATTATTTTTAGTCCTAAAATTTGCCCCGAGGTCGCTGGATGGCTAAGCTAAGCGACCCAAGTGGCCGACACAAACACCTGGCCCATCTAGGAGTGACACTGCAGTGTCAGGCAGGATGGCCCTTCCAAAAAATACTCCCCAAACAGCACATGATGCAAAGAAAAAAAGAGGCGCACCAAGGTGGCTGTGTGACTAAGCTAAGCGACACAAGTGGCCGACACAAACACTGGCCCATCTAGGAGTGGCACTGCAGTGTCAATCAAGACAGGATGGCACTTTCAAAAAATACTCCCCAAACAGCACATGATGCAAAGAAAAAAAGAGGCGCACCAAGGTGGCTGTGTGACTAAGCTAAGCGACACAAGTGGCCGACACACACACCTGGCCCATCTAGGAGTGGCACTGCAGTGTCAATCAAGACAGGATGGCCCTTCCAAAAAATACTCCCCAAACAGCACATGATGCAAAGAAAAAAAGAGGCGCACCAAGGTGGCTGTGTGACTAAGCTAAGCGACACAAGTGGCCGACACAAACACCTGGCCCATCTAGGAGTGGCACTGCAGTGTCAATCAAGACAGGATGGCCCTTCCAAAATATTGTCCCCAAACAGCACATGATGCCAAGAAAAATGAAAGAAAAAAGAGGTGCAAGATGGAATTGTCCTTGGGCCCTCCCACCCACCCTTATGTTGTATAAACAGGACATGCACACTTTAACGAACCCATCATTTCAGCGACAGGGTCTGCCACATGACTGTGACTGAAATGACTGGTTGGTTTGGGCCCCCACCAAAAAAAAAAGCAATCAATCTCTCCTTGCACAAACTGGCTCTACAGAGGCAAGATGTCCACCTCATCATCATCCTCCGATTCCTCACCCCTTTCACTGTGTACATCCCCCTCCTCACAGATTATTAATTCGTCCCCACTGGAATCCACCATCTCAGGTCCCCGTGTACTTTCTGGAGGCAATTGCTGCTGGTGAATGTCTCCACGGAGGAATTGATTATAATTAATTTTGATGAACATCATCTTCTCCACATTTTCTGGAAGTAACCTCGTACGCCGATTGCTGACAAGGTGAGCGGCTGCACTAAACACTCTTTCGGAGTACACACTGGAGGGAGGGCAACTTAGGTAGAATAAAGCCAGTTTGTGCAAGGGCCTCCAAATTGCCTCTTTTTCCTGCCAGTATACGTTAGTGATGAGCGGGTTCGGTTTCTCGGAAACCGACCCACCCGAACTTCAGCCTTTTTACACGGGTCCGAGCCGTGCTCGGATTCTTCCGTGTGGCTCGGGTAAACCGAGCGCTCACGAACGTCATCATCCCGCTGTCGGATTCTCGCGAGATTCGGATTCTATATAAGCAGCCGCGCGTCGCCACCATTTTCACACGTGCATTGAGATTGATAGGGAGAGGACGTGGCTGGCGTCCTCTCCGTTATAGTAGAAAAGACTGAGTGACTTAGTTATAATTGTGGGGAGGATTGGGGACGGGGAGCAGCTGTTAGGGAGTACAGTGCAGGGTTTTGATTATAATACCACCAGTGAGTTTAATCCGTTGTTTCTCTGCCTGAAAAAAACGCTCCACCAAATCTGTGCTCACTCAGTGTGCTGCAATGCTGCATGATATATCTGTGCTGAGTGCACTGCTCACACTGCCTAATTGTAGGGACTGGGGAGCAGTTATAGCAGGAGTACAGTGCACAGTTTTGCTGACAGTGACCACCAGTCCAGTATACGTTTGTCTGCCTGAAAAACACTCCTGTGGTGGCTTTTTTTTTCTTCATACTACTAGTTTAGCAGTCTGCTGACAGTGTCCACCAGGTCCGTTATTATTATACAGTATATTATATATATATATATAGCAGTACGGTAGGCCACGGCTGTACCTACCTCTGTGTCGTCAGTGCACTCGTCGTCCATAAGTAATATAATACTATACTATCCATCCATCTACATTGTATACCTGTGGTGGCTTTTTTTTTCTTCATACTAGTTTAGCAGTCTGCTGACAGTGTCCACCAGGTCCGTTATTATTATACAGTATATTATATATATATATATATATATATATATAGCAGTACGGTAGGCCGCGGCTGTACCTACCTCTGTGTCGTCAGTGCACTCGTCGTCCATAAGTAATATAATACTATACTATCCATCCATCTACATTGTATACCTGTGGTGGCTTTTTTTTTCTTCATACTAGTTTAGCAGTCTGCTGACAGTGTCCACCAGGTCCGTTATTATTATACAGTATATTATATATATATATATATATATATATATAGCAGTACGGTAGGCCACGGCTGTACCTACCTCTGTGTCGTCAGTGCACTCGTCGTCCATAAGTAATATAATACTATACTATCCATCCATCTACATTGTATACCTGTGGTGGCTTTTTTTTTCTTCATACTAGTTTAGCAGTCTGCTGACAGTGTCCACCAGTTCCGTTATTATTATACAGTATATTATATATATATATATATATATATATATATATAGCAGTACGGTAGGCCACGGCTGTACCTACCTCTGTGTCGTCAGTGCACTCGTCCTCCATAAGTAATATAATACTATACTATCCATCCATCTACATTGTATACCTGTGGTGGCTTTTTTTTTCTTCATACTAGTTTAGCAGTCTGCTGACAGTGTCCACCAGGTCCGTTATTATTATTATACAGTATATTATATATATTTATAAAGCAGTACGGTAGGCCACGGCTGTACCTACCTCTGTGTCGTCAGTGCACTCGTCATCCATAAGTAATATAATACTATACTATCCATCCATCTACATTGTATACCTGTGGTGTTTTTTTTTTTCTTCATACTAGTTTAGCAGTCTGCTGACAGTGTCCACCAGGTCCGTTATTATTATACAGTATATTATATATATATATATATATATATAGCAGTACGGTAGGCCACGGCTGTACCTACCTCTGTGTCGTCAGTGCACTCGTCCTCCATAAGTAATATAATACTATACTATCCATCCATCTACATTGTATACCTGTGGTGGCTTTTTTTTTCTTCATACTAGTTTAGCAGTCTGCTGACAGTGTCCACCTGGTCCGTTATTATTATTATACAGTATATTATATATATATATATAAAACAGTACGGTAGGCCACGGCTGTACCTACCTCTGTGTCGTCAGTGCACTCATCGTCCATAAGTAATATAATACTATACTATCCATCCATCTACATTGTATACCTGTGGTGTTTTTTTTTTTCATCATACTAGTTTAGCAGTCTGCTGACAGTGTCCACCAGGTCCGTTATTATTATACAGTATATTATATATATATATAGCAGTACGGTAGGCCACGGCTGTACCTACCTCTGTGTCGTCAGTGCACTCGTCCTCCATAAGTAATATAATACTATACTATCCATCCATCTATATTGTATACCTGTGGTGGCTTTTTTTTTTCCTTCATACTAGTTTAGCAGTCTGCTGACAGTGTCCACCAGGTCCGTTATTATTATACAGTATATTATATATATATATATAGCATTACGGTAGGCCACGGCTGTACCTACCTCTGTGTCGTCAGTGCACTCGTCGTCCATAAGTAATATAATACTATACTATCCATCCATCTACATTGTATACCTGTGGTGGCTTTTTTTTTCTTCATACTAGTTTAGCAGTCTGCTGACAGTGTCCACCAGGTCCGTTATTATTATACAGTATATTATATATATATATATAGAGCAGTACGGTAGGCCACGGCTGTACCTACCTCTGTGTCGTCAGTGCACTCGTCGTCCATAAGTAATATAATACTATACTATCCATCCATCTACATTGTATACCTGTGGTGGCTTTTAGTTGTGCGCATTAAAATATGGAAAACAAAAATGTGGAGGTTAAAAAAAATAGGGAAAGATCAAGATCCACTTCCACCTCGTGCTGAAGCTGCTGCCACTAGTCATGGCCGAGACGATGAAATGCCATCAAAGTCGTCTGCCAAGGCCGATGCCCGATGTCATAGTAAAGAGCATGTAAAATCCAAAACACAAAAGATCAGTAAAATGACCCAAAAATCAAAATTAAAAGCGTCTGAGGAGAAGCGTAAACTTGCCAATATGCCATTTACGACACGGAGTGGCAAGGAACGGCTGAGGCCCTGGCCTATGTTCCTGGCTAGTGGTTCAGCTTCACATGAGGATGGAAGCACTCATCCTCTCGCTAGAAAAAAGAAAAGACTTAAGCTGGCAAAAGCACAGCAAAGAACTGTGCGTTCTTCGAAATCACAAATCCCCAAGGAGAGTCCAATTGTGTCGGTTGCGATGCCTGACCTTCCCAACACTGGACGGAAAGAGCTTGCACCTTCCACCATTTGCACGCCCCCGGCAAGTGCTGGAAGGAGCACTGGCAGTCCAGTTCCTGATAGTCAAATTGAAGATGTCAGTGTTGAAGTACACCAGGATGAGGATATGGGTGTTGCTGGCGCTGGGGAGGAAATTGACAAGGAGGATTCTAATGGTGAGGTGGTTTGTTTAAGTCAGGCACCCGGGGAGACACCTGTTGTCTGTGGGAGGAATATGGCCATTGACATGCCTGGTCAAAATACAAAAAAAATCAGCTCTTCGTGTGGAATTATTTCATAACAAATGCGGACAACAGGTGTCAAGCCGTGTGTTGCCTTTGTCAAGCTGTAATAAGTAGGGGTAAGGACGTTAACCACCTCGGAACATCCTCCCTTTTACGTCACCTGCAGCGCATTCATCATAAGTCAGTGACAAGTTCAAAAACTTTGGGTGACAGCGGAAGCAGTCCACTGACCACTAAATCTGTAACCAAGCTCCTGCAAACCACACCACCAACTCCCTCAGTGTCAATTTCCTCCTTAGACTGGAAAGCCAATAGTCCTGCAGGCCATGTCACATGCAAGTCTGACGAGTCCTCTCCTGCCTGGGATTCTTCCGATGCATCCTTGAGTGTAACGCCTACTGCTGCTGGCGCTGCTGTTGTTGCTGCTGGGAGTCGATCGTCATCCCAGAGGGGAAGTCGGAAGACCACTTGTACTACTTCCAGTAAGCAATTGACTGTCCAACAGTCCTTTGCGAGGAAGATGAAATATCACAGCAGTCATCCTGCTGCAAAGCGGATAACTGAGGCCTTGGTAGCCTGGGCGGTGAGAAACGTGGTTCCGGTATCCATCGTTACTTCAGAGGCAACTATAGACTTGATTGAGGTACTGTGTCCCCGGTACCAAATACCATCTAGGTTCCATTTCTCTAGGCAGGCGATACCGAGAATGTACACAGACCTCAGAAAAAGAGTCACCAGTGTCCTAAAAAATGCAGTTGTACCCAATGTCCACTTAACCACGGACATGTGGACAAGTGGAGCAGGGCAGACTCAGGACTACATGACTGTGACAGCCCACTGGGTAGATGTATTGCCTCCTGCTGCAAGAACAGCAGCGGCGGCACCAGTAGCAGCATCTCGCAAACGCCAACTCGTTCCTAGGCAGGCTACGCTTTGTATCACCGCTTTCCAGAATACGCACACAGCTGAAAACCTCTTACGGCAACTGAGGAAGATCATCGCAGAATGGCTTACCCCAATTGGACTCTCCTGGGGATTTGTGGCATCGGACAACGCCAGCAATATTGTGCGTGCATTACATCTGGGCAAATTCCAGCACGTCCCATGTTTTGCACATACCTTGAATTTGGTGGTGCAGAATTATTTAAAAAACGACAGGGGCGTGCAAGAGATGCTGTCGGTGGCCAGAAGAATTGCGGGCCACTTTCGGCGTACAGGCACCGCGTACAGAAGACTGAAGCACCACCAAAAACACCTGAACCTGCCCTGCCATCATCTGAAGCAAGAGGTGGTAACGAGGTTGAATTCAACCCTCTATATGCTTCAGAGGATGGAGGAGCAGCAAAAGGCCATTCAAGCCTATACATCTGCCCACGATATAGGCAAAGGAGGTGGAATGCACCTGACTCAAGCGCAGTGGAGAATGATTTCAACGTTGTGCAAGGTTCTGCAACCTTTTGAACTTGCCACACGTGAAGTCAGTTCAGACACTGCCAGCCTGAGTCAGGTCATTCCCCTCATCAGGCTTTTGCAGAAGAAGCTGGAGGCATTGAAGGAGGAGCTAAAACAGAGCGATTCCGCTAGGCATGTGGGACTTGTGGATGGAGCCCTTCATTCGCTTAACCAGGATTCACGGGTGGTCAATCTGTTGAAATCAGAGCACTACATTTTGGCCACCGTGCTCGATCCTAGATTTAAAACCTACGTTGTATCTCTCTTTCCGGCAGACACAAGTCTGCAGAGGTTCAAAGACCTGCTGGTGAGAAAATTGTCAAGTCAAGCGGAACGCGACCCGTCAACAGCTCCTCCTTCACATTCTCCCGCAACTGGGGGTGCGAGGAAAAGGCTACGAATTCCGAGCCCACCCGCTGGCGGTGATGCATGGCAGTCTGGAGTGAGTGCTGACATCTGGTCCGGACTGAAGGACCTGGCAACGATTACTGACATGTCGTCTACTGTCACTGCATATGATTCTGTTACCATTGAAAGAATGGTGGAGGATTATATGAGTGACCGCATCCAAGTAGGCACGTCAGACAGTCCTTACGTATACTGGCAGGAAAAAGAGGCAATTTGGAGGCCCTTGCAGAAACTGGCTTTATTCTACCTAAGTTGCCCTCCCTCCAGTGTGTACTCCGAAAGAGTGTTTAGTGCCGCCGCTCACCTTGTCAGCAATCGGCGTACGAGGTTACTTCCAGAAAATGTGGAGAAGATGATGTTCATTAAAATGAATTATAATCAATTCCTCCGTGGAGACATTCACCAGCAGCAATTGCCTCCAGAAAGTACACGGGGACCTGAGATGGTGGATTCCAGTGGGGACGAATTAATAATCTGTGAGGAGGGGGATGTACACAGTGAAAGGGGTGATGAATCGGACGATGATGATGAGGTGGACATCTTGCCTCTGTAGAGCCAGTTTGTGCAAGGAGAGATTGATTGCTTCTTTTTTGGTGGGGGCCCAAACCAACCAGTCATTTCAGTCATAGTCGTGTGGCAGACCCTGTCGCTGAAATGATGGGTTCGATACAGTGTGCATGTCCTGTTTATACAACATAAGGGTGGGTGGGAGGGCCCAAGGACAATTCCATCTTGCACCTCTTTTTCTTTCATTTTTCTTTGCGTCATGTGCTGTTTGGGGATTATTTTATTGAAGGGCCATCCTGCGTGACACTGCAGTGCCACTCCTAGATGGGCCAGGTGTTTGTGTCGGCCACTTGGGTCGCTTATCTTAGTCACACAGCTACCTCATTGCGCCTCTTTTTTTCTTTGCGTCATGTGCTATTTGGGGAGTATTTTTTTGAAGGGCCATCCTGCGTGACACTGCAGTGCCACTCCTAGATGGGCCAGGTGTTTGTGTCGGCCACTTGGGTCGCTTATCTTAGTCACACAGCTACCTCATTGCGCCTCTTTTTTTCTTTGCGTCATGTGCTGTTTGGGGAGTATTTTTTTGAAGGGCCATCCTGCGTGACACTGCAGTGCCACTCCTAGATGGGCCAGGTGTTTGTGTCGGCCACTTGTGTCGCTTAGCTTAGTCACACAGCGACCTTGGTGCGCCTCTTTTTTTTTCTTTGCGTCATGTGCTGTTTGGGGAGTATTTTTTTCAAGTGCCATCCTGTCTGACACTGCAGTGCTACTCCTAGATGGGCCAGGTGTTTGTGTCGGCCACTTGGGTCGCTTAGCTTAGTCACACAGCTACCTCGGTGCAAATTTTAGGACTAAAAATAATACTGTGAGGTGTGAGGTGTTCAGAATAGACTGAAAATGAGTGGAAATTATGGTTATTGAGGATAATAATACTTTGGGATCAAAATGACCCCCAAATTCTATGATTTAAGCTGTTTTTGAGGGTTTTTTGAAAAAAACAACCGAATCCAAAACACACCCGAATCCGACAAAAAAATTTCAGTGAGGTTTTGCCAAAACGCGTCCGAATCCAAAACACGGCCGCGGAACCGAACCCAAAACACAAAACCCGAAAAATTTCCGGTGCACATCACTAGTATACGTACGGACTGTCTGACGTGCCTACTTGGATGCCGTCACTCATATAATCCTCCACCATTCTTTCAATGGTGACAGAATCATATGCAGTGACAGTAGACGACATGTCAGTAATCGTTGGCAGGTCCTTCAGTCCGGACCAGATGTCAGCACTCGCTCCAGACTGCCCTGCATCACCGCCAGCGGGTGGGCTCGTAATTCTTAGCCTTTTCCTCGCACCCCCAGTTGCGGGAGAATGTGAAGGAGGAGATGGTGATGGGTCACGTTCCGCTTGACTTGACAATTTTCTCACCAGCAGGTCTTTGAACCTCTGCAGACTTGTGTCTGCCGGAAAGAGAGATACAACGTAGGTTTTAAATCTAGGATCGAGCCCGGTGGCCAAAATGTAGTGCTCTGATTTCAACAGATTGACCACCGTGAATCCTGGTTAAGCGAATTAAGGGCTCCATCCACAATTCCCACATGCCTAGCGGAATCGCTCTGTTTTAGCTCCTCCTTCAATGTCTCCAGCTTCTTCTGCAAAAGCCTGATGAGGGGAATGACCTGACTCAGGCTGGCAGTGTCTGAACTGACTTCACGTGTGGCAAGTTCAAAGGGTTGCAGAACCTTGCACAACGTTGAAATCATTCTCCACTGCGCTTGAGTCAGGTGCATTCCACCTCCTTTGCCTATATCGTGGCCAGATGTATAGGCTTGAATGGCCTTTTGCTGCTCCTCCATCCTCTGAAGCATATAGAGGGTTGAATTCCACCTCGTTACCACCTCTTGCTTCAGATGATGGCAGGGCAGGTTCAGGAATGTTTGGTGGTGCTCCAGTCTTCGGTACGCGGTGCCTGAACGCCGAAAGTGGCCCGCAATTCTTCGGGCAACCGACAGCATCTCTTGCACGCCCCTGTCTTTTTTTAAATAAATCTGCACCACCAAATTCAAGGTATGTGCAAAACATGGGACGTGATGTAATTTGCCCAGATGTAATGCACGCACAATATTGCTGGCGTTGTCCGATGTCACAAATCCCCAGGAGAGTCCAATTGGGGTAAGCCATTCTGCGATGATCTTCCTCAGTTGCCGTAAGAGGTTTACAGCTGTGTGGCTATTCAGGAAAGCGGTGATGCAAAGCGTAGCCTGCCTAGGAACGAGTTGGCGTTTGCGAGATGCTGCTACTGGTGCCGCCGCTGCTGTTCTTGCTGCGGGAGGCAATACATCTACCCAGTGGGCTGTCACAGTCATATAGTCCTGAGTCTGCCCTGCTTCACTTGTCCACATGTCCGTGGTTAAGTGGACATTGGGTACAACTGCATTTTTTAGGACACTGGTGAGTCTTTTTCTGAGGTCTGTTTACATTTTCGGTATCGCCTGCCTAGAGAAATGGAACCTTGATGGTATTTGGTACCGGGGACACAGTACCTCAATCAAGTCTCTAGTTGGCTCTGAATTAACGATGGATACCGGAACCACGTTTCTCACCGCCCAGGCTGCCAAGGCCTCAGTTATCCGCTTTGCAGCAGGATGACTGCTGTGATATTTCATCTTCCTCGCAAAGGACTGTTGGACAGTCAATTGCTTACTGGAAGTAGTACAAGTGGTCTTCCGACTTCCCCTCTGGGATGGCGATCGACTCCCAGCAGCAACAACAGCAGCGCCAGCAGCAGTAGGCGTTACACTCAAGGATGCATCGAAGGAATCCCAGGCAGGAGAGGACTCGTCAGACTTGCCAGTGACATGGCCTGCAGGACTATTGGCTTTCCTGGGTAAGGAGGAAATTGACACTGAGGGAGTTGGTGGTGTGGTTTGCAGGAGCTTGGTTACAAGAGGAAGGGATTTAGTGGTCAGTGGACTGCTTCCACTGTCACCCAAAGTTTTTGAACTTGTCACTGACTTATGATGAATGCGCTGCAGGTGACGTATAAGGGAGGATGTTCCGAGGTGGTTAACGTCCTTACCCCTACTTATTACAGCTTGACAAAGGCAACACACGGCTTGACACCTGTTGTCCGCATTTGTGTTGAAATAATTCCACACCGAAGAGCTGATTTTTTTTGTATTTTGACCAGGCATGTCAAGGGCCATATTCCTCCCACGGACAACAGGTGTCTCCCCGGGTGCCTGACTTAAACAAACCACCTCACCATCAGAATCCTCCTTGTCAATTTCCTCCCCAGCGCCAGCAACACCCATATCCTCATCCTGGTGTACTTCAACAGTGACATCTTCAATTTGACTATCAGGAACTGGACTGCAGGTGCTCCTTCCAGCACTTGCCGGGGGCGTGCAAATGGTGGAAGGCGCAAGCTCTTCCCGTCCAGTGTCGGGAAGGTCAGGCATCGCAACCGACACAATTGGACTCTCCTTGGGGATTTGTGATTTTGAAGAACGCACAGTTCTTTGCTGTGCTTTTGCCAGCTTAAGTCTTTTCTTTTTTCTAGCGAGAGGATGAGTGCTTCCATCCTCATTTGAAGCTGAACCACTAGCCATGAACATAGGCCAGGGCCTCAGCCGTTCCTTGCCACTCCGTGTCGTAAATGGCATATTGGCAAGTTTACGCTTCTCATCAGACGCTTTTAATTTTGATTTTTGGGTCATTTTACTGAACTTTTTTGTTTTGGATTTTACATGCTCTCTACTATGACATTGGGCATCGGCCTTGGCAGACGACGTTGATGGCATTTCATCGTCTCGGCCATGACTAGTGGCAGCAGCTTCAGCACGAGGTGGAAGTGGATCTTGATCTTTCCCTTTAACCTCCACATTTTTGTTCTCCATTTTTTAATGTGTGGAATTATATGCCAGTATTAATAGCAATGGCCTACTACTATATTTACTGCGCACAACTAAAAGGCACCACAGGTATACAATGTAGATGGATGGATACTAGTATACTTTATGGATGACGAGTGACGACCCAGAGGTAGGTACACAGCAGTGGCCTACCGTACTGCTATATACAGTATACTGGACCTGGTGGACACTGTCAGCGAACTGCTAAACTAGTCTAAAAAAAAGGCACCACAGGTATACAATGTAGATGGATGGATACTAGTATACTTTATGGATGACGAGTGACGACACAGAGGTAGGTACACAGCAGTGGCCTACCGTACTGCTATATACAGTATATACTGGACCTGGTGGACACTGTCAGCAAACTGCTAAACTAAAATGCACCACAGGTATAGGAATGTAGATGGATAGTATACTTAATGGATGACGACACAGAGGTAGGTACAGCAGTGCACTCTGCACTGTACTCCTCCTATATATAATATTAATTATACTGGTGGTCCCCAGTCCCCACAATAAAGCAGCACACTGTGAGCACAGATATGGAGTGTTTTTCAGGCAGACAAACGTATACTGGTGGTCACTGTCAGCAAAACTCTGCACTGTACTCCTGCTATAGCTGCTCCCCAGTCCCCACAATTAAGCAGTGTGAGCACTCAGCACAGATATATCATGCAGCACACTGAGCACAGATATGGTATGGAGCATTTTTTTCAGGCAGAGAACGGATAAAAAAAACTAAACTCTGCACTGTACTCCTCCTAACAGCTGCTCCCCAATCCTCCCCACAATTATAGTAATAAACAAGCACAAGCAATCAAATCAACTGTCTTCTGACTTCTACTAAACGGAGAGGACGCCAGCCACGTCCTCTCTCTATCATCTCCAATGCACGTGTGAAAATGGCGGCGACGCGCGGCTGCTTATAGAATCCGAATCTCGCGAGAATCTGACAGCGGGATGATGACGTTCGGGCGCGCTCGGGTTAGCCGAGCAAGGCGGGAGGATCCGAGTCTGCTCGGACCCGTGTAAAAAAGGTAAAGCTCGGGGGGGTTCGGTTTCCGAGAAACCGAACCCGCTCATCACTAGTAATAACCTGTGCTGTTTCCTGACTTAAGATAAATGATACCCAGTGAGTAAATATGTATAACTAAAAGTTTTTTATTGGTTGCTAATAAGACAGGGTAAACGTCCAAAAAGGGCAGTTTAAGTTCTTACATTGTGCTTTTGCATTTTGTACCCTTTTTTAGGGTGCCTTCAGGACAGAGTTTGGGAATGACGAGACCTCCTGGCCATCAGAGACAAAGCAGCATTCATTTCTAATTTATAGATGACTTGGGGAATGACCACATCCCCTGACAGGTCAGTGTCTTTATCCATCCATCCATGCAAAAAAAAATTATATATATATATATATATATATATATAGTGTCGAAGTCAGAAAATATTATGGTACACACATCACGTACAAACAGCACACAGATGGCCTCCGTGCGCGTACTTGTTCTGCTGTGCGTGCACATATCCGCAAGTTGTGTATGACCGCTCACGCGGTAGTGCGTATTAGCGCGTGGTATGAGTAATTATGGTAGCATTTGTACTCGCATGGAAAAGCCACAAAGACATAACTCATATTTAATCCACATGGTGCAAAATGTACACACACAGCCCACATGCACCACACCAGCAATTTATACTTGTTTAAAAGGTACAATAACAAAGGGATTCACCTTTACAGGATGTGAGGGGACAGCATTAGGTTAGGAGGTGGTGTTTGGTATCTAACTATAGGGTATTTTAAGGGCAACATTCCGGTAGCAGTTTGCAGAAGATAGCACGCTCCTGCACATAGATATGCGCAGGAACAGAATATTACTATTATACTGTATTTACTGTACTCTGATATTCGGAGGGAACCCAGTGGAGACCTACTGCAAGTGCACCTGGACCAGGCATCGCCCACCTATTCAAACCAACCTATGACCCCTCCTGTACTGTAAATGACCAGCCCTTTGACCTATTGGTGAAGAGATTACAGTTTCTATTGTATTATGTTTTAGCCAAATGTCTAAAAAGCCAAGCTGCCTGGTCGGTCTCTCTCTCTCTCTGAAGGTCATCTTGCTTGATTGACTGAGCACCAGGACCGCGTGGCACTGGCGAAACAAACGTATGTACCATTGATTGTAGCCTCTTTTCTCTTTTTGTGATTGTATTGTTAATGTAACCCCCTTTTAGCAAATAAATATGTTGGTGGGTCGGATCCCAGCATTTTAAATACAATTGGTGTCATGTCTCTTTCCTGCTAAGGTTTAAAGTGTATTTCAGCCACACGTATAGCTGTGCTCATAGCGTGTCGGTGTGTGTGTACGCTAAGTTAGTAAAAAGTACGTATGTTAAAGATTACATCCAGCAGCCACAGCTGCTCGAATTTCAGTGTAAAAGGTATTGCTTTTTTCTGTCCTGTATGTTAATCAACATTAACAATTGGGGACTCGGCCGGTTTTCACACATTCCTAAACTGGCAGACCATAGCAGACTTTGATCTATCAGCAAAGGGTGGAGACGCATCTTTAAGTGAAACCTTTTCCTGGTTGCTAGGGTGTTTTGAAACTCACTTTTGTGCTGAATTAGATCACGTCTGCTCTGTCTAGTCTACAGAAGTGCTGATAGAACCCGGAAGAAACAGAACAAAAAGCTATTTAAAAATCCGTGTGTAAACAGAAAAAAAAGACTATTTAAAAAAAACTAAATTTTTTGGCGCGAAAAAAGGCGTACACAAAGCGTACTGATACTTTGCATACTCTCTCACATATTGTTGCCATAGGTTACTAGTCAATTTAGACCTGTGTGAAATCAGATACATTTGTTTGCTATATAGATACATTTGAAATAAGTGTATTAAGGGTGTAATTATAAAACACAAAACGCAGTTCTGGCCTAGTCGTTAAAGGTTTATGCAGAAAAACTGTGGGGTGTGTTTGTGAGTGATAGTAGCTTTTATTGCTCACATTTATAGAGACTGTGTGGTTTGTTGAATTGCGTACGCACGTTTGGTACGGACAAAGTACAGGAAAGGCACGCATGGTCGCGTGTTTACGCAAGGTTGCGTAGGATTGCGGACGCAAAGTACAAATCACACGATAGCTGTTCAATTAAAGGCGGGATAGTATACATTTAATACAATAGCACATAACTATCCGATTTCAAAAGCAGGTTACCTTAATACTTTGTTTAAACTGTATTACCTCTGGGATAAGACTACTAGTCAAAAGGAGTGATATTTTCTGTATAGAAAATAAAAACACAGTGTATTTGAGTGAGTGAAAGTAGGAGTGGATGTATTGAACCCTGAGGAGAAATCGGGATCCCATGGAAACACTGGGTTAGTAGAGGCTCAGTGGCGTAATGGTTCGCAACTCTACGTATTGTCTAGGTGATCTACGTGGTCTGAAGTGGTCTAGGTGATCTAGGTGGCCCAAATCTAGGTGGTCTAGAGTGGTCTAGGTGTTTCAGGTAACAGTGATCGTAGGGCGGATAGATAACAAGTATCTATACGCTGTGTGATTGAACCACACGCGCGTGTGTTCTACACAGCACAACGTGATACTATTGTGTCATATGCGCTGTGGAAAGCATACGCAGGCGTGATTGTGTAAACAAGGGGTTTTTATTTGATAATGTCGGGAAATCTCCCTGGTGGGCTTCCACTGGAAAGGGTGAGCAATAGTTATTGAAGTTTTCTATTTTTCACCCTACAAAAATTCCAGTGGAAAGATACCGAAAAGGAATTTTTTGCTGCCTCTCTCAGGAAAATATTCCAACAGAACTTCCACCGAAAGAAATTGCGGTGGTGTAAGGTCTGATAGGAGCCCTAAGTTGGGTACATCGCGATCCACTATCAACAGTGTATCGTAGTACTGGCCAGCATGGGCGAGAGCGAGTGAAAGGTGCTCGAGTAACTTTCACTGTCTGCTTGTATTGTGTATTTTGGTGTTTATGGGTAAAGGCCCACAAATATAGGAGCCAGTTGCTCAAGCGAGAGACGTTCAGTAGCCAGGGTTCAGGCAGGAGAAGTGCGGCCAAAAGGGTCAGCAAGGTTTATTATGTGTGAGAAAAATGGTCCACACACAGAGGTTTTTTTTTTTTGCAATGAATGGGTGCGTATGACTGCTGAAGATAGGACACCATTCCCTGGGATGGGTACTTTTGAACCAGAGGTACTGCAGAACATAAGGATTAGAATATGTCTGATTAAATCTAGAAAACAAAGGATCAGACATACCGATTGTTTAAATCTGTGGCAACAACAGGGGGAGGTGCAAAAGGAACTGGCTCGCACAGCAGGTTCCAAACCTGGCAGGAATGTGAGTACGAGCACACCATTACCGACACAGGTCAAAGGGGAAGAAATGGCTACAATCAATGGTACATCTGTAAATGATAGAAAAATGCAGAATCAATGTGTTAACCCTAACCCTTGCAAGTTGTATCCTGTTTTGAATTCTCTCCAAGGCTATAGGTCACAGGAAGATGAAGGATCCAGCCTAATCTCAGCTCTCATTCAGGCAGTCACCTTACAGGAAACTCAGGTAGACCCGGCTTAACCAATAAGAGCAGTGACGGTGTCCCCTACTGAAAGGACTGGTGAGATCACAGCCACCGGTAAGTGTGAGACTGTTCATTACACAGGGACAATAACACCTCACAGTGAGCAAATTAGGAATAGAATGGTAGGGTTATATCCTGTCTTGGAAATAGTAACTCCCAATAGGAGGACCGATAATCAGGGAATAACCCTCACCAGGAATAATGCAATGTATTGCCCGTGGTCCAGATCAGAGCTGCGGTCAATCATTTCAGAATTCCCCGATCCCCGGAAGCATTTACCCAGATGTCAGAAGTTTATCAAGGATCTGGGTAATACCCATGAACCTGCAAACAAAGATTGGCGGACATTCTTGAAAGCGTGCCTACCCCCTAATATTGACACCCAAAAATGTATTACGGATTGTAAATTAGAGTCGGATGGTCCTATGACTGACGAACACAATCAGGAGAACGTGGAACGAATTAACATACAACTAGGATTGTATTTCCCAACTGCTGTTAAGTGGAGCAAAATTTTCTCCATAAAACAGAAGGACAGTGAAATGACATCTGAATATTTCCATAGGGCTTTGCAAATAATGGCTAGATACGCTGGGGTATCGGATATAGGGAACAATGCAAATTACAGGGAGGTGGCTGTCTCTGTGCTAATGGCCGTCTCAATAAGGCAATGAGGGACAGGGTGCAAACATCTTTGCCTAATTGGAGAGGGGACACAGTAGATAATCTCAGAGAGTGCGTTATTGAACATCACAAGAATATCGCTATACGCTGAGAACAACAGGAGGAGAGGTTGAGGACTGTAAGTAAACATGCTCTTACGGCAAAGTCCCATCTGCCTAAACCCCAGACCCTTGATGTTTGGAGAAGACCAAGACTATGTTACATTTGTAGGAAGGAATGGCATTTTGCCAGAGATTGTAGCAGTAGTAGGACACAGTCAATATAGACCCCCCTAGACAGAAAACACGAGCCACATTATTAAACACATAGACGGGACCAAGGGACATATATTAAGGAATCACAAGCCATATAGAAAGCACAGATTCGGCTAATGGGAAGAACAAAATAAATGCAACATTACCCTTTGACAAAACTTCCTGGGGTTAAGATGGGGCCTCTAAACTTTTGCTTCTTTTTCTAGCAGAAATGGCACCTGATTAACTTAACAGGAGCTTTGTTAGATATGATATACATATAATGTGCTCCCGCTCAGGAAGTACAAAGTATGTTAGACACCCACAAAGACTAATGTTACATTTCACTGTTCTAGATTCATGTCCATCACAGGTAGAGGAAATTATCTCACAGATACCGGGTTCCCTATGAACTTAGGATGGACAGGACACTGGATTGATGGCTGGGATAGTCCCAATAGCGATACAACAAACACAGAATTTTTTTTTAGCGGAGTAGACCAAGTAGAGAATCACTTCCCCGTAGTGCCCAATCCAGTTGTCATTTTTTTTTTAAATCTTCTTTACCTCTACAAACTTATCTGTCACCAACTTCTATTCTGTTTCTCCACAATTTCCTCTTCATCTTTTGCGTTCACACAGTGTGGTCCAATACATGGACCCGATTACAGTTCAAACACCACATGCCTACTCGGTTCTTCAAAGTTCTGCCCAAACCCAGTATATCTCACCAGCAGGATGACACCAGTATTACTACAGTGTGCCTTGTCATGCACAAAGGGTGGAGAATGGGAATACTGGTGAAGGGAGATTGTGTACAGACACTGATATGCATGATGGTGTGACGGCCTGTTGGTGAATGGCAAACCTGACATTTTCTTTTTAATTTTCCCTCTCTTCTCTCATCCAGAGATGGTTTTACTCCACACAACAAATACACAACATTCAAAACATTCAAAAATTTGTGTTCCCTACAGGAAAAGGCAGTCTGGAAGGCGAAGGGATATGGTCAGGAGTCTTCAGGACTTTGGACAGATGGACACAGTAAGCCAGTGGCCCCCAGAAAATATCTTCCAAGTCTAGCTGAGGCGGCACACGGTCTGACTCATCTGGGCAAGGAGGGTATGTGCAAGCTGGTAAGAGCCTACTGGAGTGCACCAGGGTTCTCTTCTCATGCAGGTAAGAAAGCAATTACATGTCTTACTTGCTTGAGGAAGAATATTGGTAAGGCAATACCAATGGAGCCATCCCATATCCTCCTACAGACGGACCTTTTCAGGTAATACAAATTGACTTCATACAGTTACCTCCCTGTAGGAATTTAAAATATGTATTAGTAAGTACTGATGTGTTTTCCAACTGGGTAGAAGCATTCCCCGCTGCCACATATACTGCTGTGTTCACTGCAAAGAAAATCGTGCAGGAATTTGTGTGCAGATATGGTATCCCTAGAATGATTGCAAGTGATAGGGGTACCCATTTTACAGGTGAAGTATTTCAGGTCATGTGCAAACTGATGGGAATTAATAGCAAGCTGCACACTCCGTACCGACCACAGGCGAGTGCGAAGGTAGAGAGAATGATCAGCACTATTAAGAATAAGCTGAGCAAAGTAATGGCTGAAACTGGATTGTTGTGGCTAGAAGCATTGCCACTAGTGTTGTACAGCATCAGAACCACTCCCAGGTCACCGCTTAACTTATCACCCTTGAAATTCTTTTTGGTCGACAACCCCATGTAATGATAGGCCCCCAGGATGATTTGAAATGCAATAACGAAATAACGAAATAACTGTGAAATATTTGGTTAGGATGAGCCAGCAGCTGAGAAATCAACAAATATATCTAAAGCTGATGATTCCTGACCTACCGAACAGTAATTGTCATGACATTGAGCCTGGGGATTATGTGATGATTCGAAAGTTTTTAAGCAAGATGAAGAGAACCTTGTATCACTAGAGTGTTTGTTCCGGGAAAGCTGAGAGGCCTGTTGAAACGGTACCTGAGTGCGGAGAACAACAAAATCAAAGACGGTTGTCGTACCATTTTTCTTTTTTCACCTCACCCCCACTGCATTTTTCTTTATATTTTGTTTCCCTTCTTATTTTATTTCCTCTTTGCTCCTTAACGAAATGGATCTACCTCAAGAGACTGTGTTTCGGGTTTTTCTGGTAATTCTGTTTTTGATCAGGACAATTTGTTTTGGTGAGGGACCCAGAGATGTCGAGCAAGGATCTGGAATGGGTTCTGATGGCGAGTACGGATTTGTAGGATCTCAGGAGCAGCACATCACTCTAGTAAAGGCTGGTATCAGTAAGCGCTCTGGTAGTCACGCAGCTCGGAGGCAATGTGAAGGGTTATTGTCTGATGAATATTGTATTTGTAGGTATTGCGAGAACATAGTCGAAGATGGGTGCATCCAGAGATGTCAGTCCAACATTAATATCGACATGGACCGACATCTGTTGAGTGATTACCACTCACTAGTGGGTAAGGTCTTAAACCAGACAGAATGATGGGTGTGCTCACAGGTACCTCAAGGACAGAGTAAGTCAGGATTAGTGCCGTACCCTTTAACGATAGTTGAGGTACTCGAATTACGGGGTGGGAGACCGGTGGACAAGAAATTCAATATATCTAGGCCCCCTAGCTTGAAGCTCCACCAGTATCATGTAGATAGATCACTAGTGTGTTTTAATATTTCCAATTTTCAAAAACCAGCAAATTTGGAAGTAACGTGGAATAACCAGACAATGACCTTTTCGCACAGAGCTGATAGGATACATATCGACTCTGAACTTGTATGCAAGATAGTCAACAGTGGGAAGTATTTTCGGTACCGGTATACACGTGGAAGCAAAACCATGTGGGTTGGAAAGGTATCGCAGGGGTATTGTGCCCATGTCATCCAGCCTGATACTTGTACTGAACAAATGAGAGAACTAGGGATTGGTTTCTTTACATGGAAGATTTGCAATATGGTGTTGTTACATTTTGTCCTCTATGTTCTCCTAGACGATGCCTATTTTATATGTGGGAGGAAAGCGTACAAGTGGCTTACTCCGAGCTCTGAGGGATTGTGTTATATTGGGAGAGTACTACCAGAGGTCATGACCATAACCCACGACAAAATGAAAGACGTTCACTGCAACGCTCAGGCTCCTTATACTCATACCCATTATGAACACATCATCAAGAGACACCTCATAGATAGGGCAGAGCACGCAGCCTCTGATTTGACCCATGAATCCACCGGGATTCAGTTCCTTCTCGCATTAGATATCACCCGTACTGCCAGAGGAACTATAAATTATAGGTACATCCATGCGCTAGCGAACTTGATAGATAATATCACCGAGATGTATGTTCAGGTATACGGGAAGGGAGTTACAAGCCTACAAGAAGGAACTGATTCAGCACAGGATGGTCCTTAATTACGTTACAGCTGTGACAGGTGTGTACTGTGTTACCCTGGCAACTCAATATGGCGTGAAGTGCTGTACGTATATTACCAATAGCACTGATGACCCAACGGAGACAATCGATCAAAAGATGGATGAGATCTTACAGTTGAAGTGGGAGTTCAGGAGGAAGCACAACCTTACCTTGATGGCTGTGGGTAATGAACTGACCGGCTGGGTCTCATGGTTGTACCCACGCAAATCGTTCTGAGGGTTAGGAGAGTGGGCACAGAATGTTATTATGAGTGTGGGAAAGTTTGTCCTTTGTATCCTGGGAGTCATCATAATTATTGGTCTGATATTCAGGTGAGTTCGAATTTTAACGCAGCGCAAGCATAGCACAAATTTGATGAGACTAAGGTGCGGGGGGCGCTGTTATAGCAACAGATTTAATTTATGACCCATCTGTAGAGACAGCGTTATGATAAGGATTGCAAATGAATTTCATGGCCTGTTTTCTTTCACCATTCTTTTCTGTCTCCCCCTTTACCCAGAAACAGCCAACCGGAAAAGACGTCAACCCTACCCAAATGTTTATGTGAATGTATTTTTATATATGTGTCTTATCTTCATCTCTATAACCTCCAGTTAATGGCACACATAGTCGACAGGTGTTATCCACATATAGTAGCACTCACATATATTACCCTCCTTGTATCATCAACTAAATGTGCTCCCCATTAGTTGGTACTAGAAGCCAAAAAGGTGAGGGTCAAAAGTCCTTACCCGAAAGGAGCTCGGTAGTGTTTGTTTGCCCATTTACAGACCCTTAATATGGGATGAGAAGGATTTAATGTATACTTCGCAATACCTCGAAGCTTACTTACAACATATACGGCACGATGATACATGCCCCTCAGACATTGATTCATACATACATGCTTTTTACTATCCCACTAGGCTATACATTTCCCACCTACAACTCTCCCCCGATCATCCAAACTTTCTATATATTGTATAAATAATATTTTCAGTTTATTAGTTAAGAGTGGCAGTTATTGATGACTGCCAAAGGGTGGACTGTCGAAGTCAGAAAATATTATGGTACACACATCACATACAAACACCAGATGGCCTCCGTGTGCGTACTTGTTCTGCCGTGCATGCGCATATTTGCAAGTTGCGTATGACCGCTCACGCGTTAGTGCGTATTAGTGCGTGTTATGAGTAATTACGGTAGCATTTGTATTCGCACAGAAAAGCCACAAAGACATATCTCATATTTAATCCACATAGTGCAAAATGTACACACAGCCCACATGCACCACACCAGCAAGTTATACTTGTTTAAAAGGTACAATAAAAAAAGGATTCACCTTTACAGGATATGAGGGGACAGCATTAGGTTAGGAGGTGGTATTTGGTATCTAACTGTAGGGCATTTTAAGGGCAACATTCCGGTAGCAGTTTGCAGAAGATAGCACGCTCCTGCACATAGATATGCGCAGGAACAGAATATTACTATTATACTGTATTTAGTACTGTACTCTGATATTCGGAGGGAACCCAGTGTAGACCAACTGCAAGTGCACCTGGACCAGGCATCGCCCACCTATTCAAACAAAATTATGACCCCTCCTGTACTGTAAATGACCAGCCCTTTGACCTATAGGTGAAGAGATTACAGTTTCTATTGTGTTATGTTTTAGCCAAATGGATAAAAGCCAAGCTGCCTGGCCGGTCTCTCTCTCTCTCTCTGAAGGTCATCTTGCTTGATTGACTGAGCACCGGGACCGTGTGGCGCTGGCGAAACAAACGTATGTACCATTGATTGTAGCCTCTTTTCTCTTATTGTGATTGTATTGTTATTGTAACCCCCTTTTAGCAAATATATATGTTGGTGGGTCGGATCCCAGCATTTTAAATACAATTGGTGTCATGTCTCTTTCCTGCTAAGGTTTAAAGTGTATTTCAGCCACACGTGTAGCTGCATTGTGCTCATATCATGTCGGTGTGTGTGTACGCTAAGTTAGTAAAAAGTATGTATGTTAAAGATTACATCCAGCAGCCACAGCTGCTCGAATTTCAGTGTAAAAGGTATTGCTTTTTCTGTTGTGTATGTTAATCAACATTAACAATATATATATATATATATATATATATATATTAACACGAGGAACCACTGCACTCGCCATTCCCAGGGGTTAGGGTACGGTGGGCTGTGACCACCGAACTCAAATATACCAAACAGAAAACCTTATATATATATATATATATATATAGAACCCATGGTCTCTTACCACTGACAGCAATTCATGGGTTATCTTAGTTGTTCTGACTCTTCATTATTAAAAATAATGGCAAAATAAGACAGATTAAAATTTGTGGGGGCCCCAGGGCCACTAACTTGTGGGGGCTTCTACCAATAAAAATGTCATCATGCTATGCATGTAATAAGTACAATGTGTAAATACCGCCAGCACCACAAACGTGATAAACACACTGTAGTGCCTCCAGTTTACATTATGCCACTCAGAAACCTCAACTCACATATGCCAGAGTGCCCACCAGCCTGGTGATGTGGCTATGTGTAGGGCCACTCAATGTGTAGGGGCCCCCGGGATGACTGCCCCGGCCGTTCTGCTGTTAATCTGGCACTGTAACCAAACATGGATAGGTGATCCCTACACAGCACCATCTATGGGTAAGCTGTGTCGTTGTACCTTCCCGGGCATCTATATACTGTCAGGACACAGATACATTGCTGGAACTTGGGAACAAGTTGTGGATCAATGTTTTCATTTATTTAGCTCTTTATTCTGAATAGTGCACTCGCCAAATGCACTGTAGCCGCGTCCCGGAGTATAATAGAACTAGGATTATAATGTACTTAGAACTATCTCATTATTTTTCTTCACAGTCCGGGCAGCAGCGTCTCTGGATGGAATGGCAATTTCATAGTTAACGTGTATAATATTTTTTTCTAATAAAATAATCTGCTTTCTGTATTTAAATTGAAGCTAAACATTTCTCCAGTCAAATTAGGCCTCATGAAGACCAATTATTTTCAAATGGGTTATTTATTCTGCTTGGTGGAGTGCCAGCCAGAATTCTGAATCAAGTCTTTCATTACCAAATACCATTTTCACAAGGTATTCCTGTGCATTTGGCACCAAGCTCCGGCCATTATTGAATAACTCCGTGTTCCATCATTAAACACTTTTCAAAGGGCTGTTTTCTGCTGGAACAATTATTGTCAGAAGATAAAAAGCTCTGACTTAATGGAAACCAACCCAGTCCATTTGTCTAACTGGTAGCAGCTAAAGTCATAGGGAACATCTCACTTCTGTGTACAGCTGGAATGTGGCTGGTTTTGTTTGTTTTATTTGCTGTATATTTACCTCTGCGCACTATGGGCATCTGTGAACACAGCCGCTGGCACTGACACACTGATGCTTGCACTTACACACTGGCGCACTGACACAGCCGCTGGCACTGACACACAGATGACTTCACTGACACACTGCCGCACTGACACACAGCCGCTGGCACTGACACATAGATGACTTCACTGACACACTGCCACACTGACACACAGCCGCTGGCACTGACACACAGATGCTTGCACTTACACACTGCTGCACTGACACATAGCCGCTGGCACTGACACACTGATGCTTGCACTGACACACAGCCGCTGGCACTGATATGCAGATGCTTGCACTAACACAAAGTTGCTTGCACTGACACATAGCCGCTAGCATTGACACACTGATGACTGCACTGACACACTGCCGCACTGACACACAGCCGCTGGCACTGACACAAAGACGCTTGCATTGACACAGAGATGATTGCACTGACACATAGCCGCTGGCACTGACACACTGATGCTTGCACTGACACACAGGCACTAGCACTGACACACAGATGATTGCACTGACACAGAGATGATTGCACTGACACACAGATGATTGCACTGACACACAGACGCTTGCACTGACACACAGACGCTTGCACTGACACACAGACGCTTGCACTGACACACAGATGCTTGCACTTACACACTGCTGCACTGACACATAGCCACTGGCACTGACACACAGACGCTTGCACTGACACACAGATGATTGCACTGACACAGATATGGTTGCACTGACACAAAGCCGCTTACACTGACACAGAGATGATTGCACTGACACAAAGTGCTTGCACTGACACACAGATGCTCACACTGACACAGAGCTGACTGCACTGACACACAGACGCTTGCACTGACACACAGATGATTGCACTGACACAGATGTGGTTGCACTGACACAAAGCCGCTTACACTGACACAGAGATGATTGCACTGACACAAAGTGCTTGCACTGACACACAGATGCTCACACTGACACAGAGATGATTGCACTGACACACAGATGCTTGCACTGAGACAAAGACGCTTGCACTGACACACAGATGCTTGCACTGACACACAGATGCTCACACTGACACATAGATGATTGCACTGACACACAGATGCTTGCACTGACACAAAGACGCTTGCACTGACACAGATGCTCACACTGACACAGAGATGATTGCACTGACACACAGCCACATGCACTGACACACAGATGCTCACACTGACACACAGATGCTCACACTGACACAGAGATGATTGCACTGACACACAGCCACATGCACTGACACACAGATGCTTGCACTGACACACAGATGCTCACACTGACACATAGATGATTGCACTGACACACAGATGCTTGCACTGACACAAAGACGCTTGCACTGACACACAGATGATTGCACTGACACACAGATGCTCACACTGACACAGAGATGATTGCACTGACACACAGGCACAGCCACATGCACTGACACACAGATGCTTGCACTGACACACAGCCACATGCACTGACACACAGATGCTCACACTGACACAGAGATGATTGCACTGACACACAGATGCTCACACTGACACACAGATGATTGCACTGACACACAGCCACATGCACTGACACACAGATGCTCACACTGACACACAGATGCCTGCACTGACACATAGCCGTTGTACTGACACACAGTCGCGGAATAAACACTTTCATTTGGTGAGCAAGTGGCAAGTAATGAATCATGGGCAGGATGGACACCAAGAACCCAGGTCTATCTATGGGAAAGCGATGTTGATGTATCTTCCCAGGCATACTTTTTCAAATAATATAACACACAGCCACTTGCACTGATACACAGACGCACTGACACAGCAGCTGGCACTTACACACAGATGCTTGCACTGACACACAGCCACTTGCATTGACACACAGATGCACTGACACACAGCTTTTTGCACTGGCACACAACCACTTGCACTGACACACAGATGCTCACACTGACACACAGATGCTCGTACTGACACACAGCTGATTGCACTGACACACAGATGCACTGACACACAGCTGTTTGCACTGACACACAGGTGCTCACATTAACATACAGTAGCTTGCGCTGACAAACAACTGTTTGCACTGACACAGAGCCACTCGCACTAACATACAGATGCTTGCACTGACACACAGACACACACCAAAACACAGATGCTCAGACTGACACAGATGCTCGCACTGACACACAGCAGCTATGACACCCCTCGCCCCCAAACGGATACAGTCCCATAACACGCCCACCAAATGGACCATTTTTCCATGCACTTCTAGCCAACTCCCAGTTATAATACCAATAATTTTATTTATATTCCGCTTTACAGACTTCGAAAAACAGGATACATTGTAGAAAGATTTATTAGAGAATAAAAAGAGAATACACAGAACAAATAGAAAAAAAAAAAAAACAACAAAAAAATAGAACAAATAAAAAAAAACCCAAGACCTAGAGAGCACATTAAGCATAATGCAGGATTGGTGCAGACATTTTGTTTAATAAATTCTGTGAGTTATATATTCCACCTGCGAGGTACTAGACGAGACGGCCATCTTGGGCACACAATGTAGGATTACCCTGGGTGGAATAGGTCACGCCTAGAAGAGATTACCCTAACGCTAGGAGCAGAGGCGTCACTTACTTTAATAACACCCGGTGCAGTCGCGGGTGAAAAGGGTGTGTGGCTTCATGGAAGGGGCGTGGCTTTGCGGAAGGGGGCGTGGCTTCGCGTCCCGACCCCCGTTTTCGGCACATTGTGGGTCGGGGGATACGGCCTTCACCCGGAGACTGCTGAATCTGCAGTGCTAGATTCTGCGCTGTGACAGGAGCCGGGTTGCAGCATCCAGCTCCTGTCACTGAGCAGGAGCCGGCACTTTGGTGTCACCCCTCAGAGGGTAACATCCGGGTGCGGGGCGCACCCACCGCACCCACGTTGTGACGCCACTAGCTAGGAGTAGGGTCCCAATGTAACCATCAGATCCATGTATTTTTTCATCCCATCCACAAGCGTACCAGGTGAGGAAGCCATGTTGGGCACACTACAAATGGTGGGAGATAGACCATGCAAGGATATATGGGAATACCTTGTACAAACAGATCCATATGTAGTACATACCATCCACAGGGGCACCATACGAGGCAGCCATCTGAGGCGCACTACGTAGGATGCTGCTGGCAGTGCGGGCAGTCAGTGGAGGTATAGAGTACAGGCATACCATACAGTGGGGCAGAAGTACATTGTAAAGACAAAAGCAGTAGCTAGGGCAGAAAACAATGGTAGACAGAGTGATAGTAGTTGGTAGGGAAAGTAATGCAGTAAGCGTGGCAGTGCAGGAAAAAGAAGTGAACAGTAAATTCAGCAAGAAGTGCTGCAGTTCTGGCGCATTCTGCAGTGGAGACAAGAGCTGGTCACCACCTAGGAACGCCAAGTATTTTTCCGCTATATTTCTAATGCTGCCTATCCAGATGACGACAGTGTTTTCTGAATATTTAGTGCACGAGCAGTTGCAAATAATTGCCCATCTACATGAAAATCTGCATTGCGTGCCGATTGCGTGCAACTCAGAATCACGCTCTGTGTATCATCCGCAAGCTGCAGCTATTGCGTTGGTCATGCCGCAGTTTCATCTCATACCAGATTTTACAGAAGATACATTTTGTTTTTCTAAATTCTCCTAACAAAAGAAATTGATTTCAGACAGTGCAGAGAAATTAATAATATGACATCATAAATAGTAGTTATCATTAATACCTGTAACAGAAAATGAATAAAACATCAATTACAATCAATATACAGTAGTAGTAACTACACAGGGAGCAGGAAGTTAATATGGAAGACATCACATAACCATAAAGGTGCAAGATAAGTCACAGTAACACGCACTTACTGTGAATACATGAAAACAAAAAGAAATAATGATTACATTCAATAAAACGTGTCAATGGTTGAAGTTAATTAACCTTCTAACCTGTGCTCATTACCACTATATTGAATCATTTAAGTTAAGTATATGAAGTGCAAACCCTCTAGCAGCGATGCGGTAAGTGTCTGCGTCTCGTTCCATTATATGCAGAAGAGATTAAGTATCTAATAAAAATGTATACAAAGCTATTACCGGACATCGGGGTCGATTTACTAAAGTTTCTAAAAATAAATGGTGGTGATGTTTCCCCTAGCAACCAGATTCTGTGTATCATTTCTAGGCTGAAATAAAGCAATGATAGCTACTGTACATTGTGAATGGTTGCTATAGACAACCAATGAATACATCTTGACAGTTTTGCAAATATTTGTAACAGTTTCTCCGAACTGAATTCTGAATCTTTTGTGACGTTTGTGTATACTGTATATTTCTGCATGTGCTTCATTTGTTGTTACACATTTCCCACAATCCTTCACCAGGATCAGATTTTAAAAGGTGAAAATCTCAAACTTGTGACGAATAGTTTTGCTCATCTCTTTCTTACTCTCATACAGGAAATTAGGACATCCAGACATGGGGGGTGATTCAGAACTGATCGCAGATGTGCAAAATTTAGCACATCTACGATCAGTTTCTCCGACATGCGGGGGGATGCCCAGCACAGGGCTAGTCCGCGCCGCATGTATGGCCCCCTTCCCCCGCAAGGGTGCAAAATCATTGCACAACGGCAACGCTTTTGCACCCGCTGAGTAGCTTCCTGCAGGTCCCAGGTCGCAGCGGCTGCATGTGACATCACGCAGCTGTCGTGGATCTCCCCCGCAATGGTCCAGACACGACTCCGTTGTCCAGACTACGCCCCGCTAACGGCGTTCTAACGCCATTGGCACGCCCCCTCCCACCCCACGACCCGCTTTTAGCATCTCACTGGGCTTTCGTGGTGCAAGCGCACTCCCCCAAAAAATTCAGACTGCGATCACTGCCGCTGCAGCGTTCCAGTCTGAATTAGCCCCATGGCCACTGGCAGAGTCAGAAGTTGACATTGTGCCTAATTCCGAGTTGATCGCAGCAGCAAATTTGTTAGCAGTTGGGCAAAACCATGGCCCTCATTCTGAGTTGTTCGCTCGCTAGCTGCTTTTAGCAGCAGTGCAAATGCTAAGCCGCCGCCCTCCGGGAGTGTATCTTAGCTAGAGATGAGCGGGTTCGGTTCGTCAAGATACGAACCCCATCGAACTTCACCTATTTTACACGGTTCCGAGACAGCCTCGGATCTTCCCGCCTTGCTCGGTTAACCCGAACGCGCCCGAATGTCATCATCCCGCTGTCGTATTCTCGCGAGATTCGTATTCTATATAAAGAGCCGCGCGTCGCCGCCATTTTCCACTCGTGCATTGGAGATTGAACGGAGAGGACGTGGCTGTGTTCTGTCCCTGAAAAGCTCCGTAATCTTTGCTCAGTGTGCTACAAATATCTGTGCTCAGTGTGCTGAAAATATCTACGTTCTCTTCCTGAAAACGCTCCATATCTGTGCTAAGTGTGCTGCATATATCTGTGCTCACACTGCTTTATTGTGGGGACTGGGGACCAGCAGTATTATATAGGAGGAGTACTGTGCAGAGTTTTGCTGACCAGTGACCACCAGTATTATACGTTCTCTGCCTGAAAAACGCTCCATATCTGTGCCCAGTGTGCTGCAAATATCTGTGCTCAGTGTGCTGCATTGTGGGGACTGGGGACCACCAGTATTATAGTAGTACAGTACAGTAGGCCATTGCTGTGTATCTTGCAGCTCTGTGTCAAGTATACTATCTCTGTGCTGCATTATTGTGAGCAGTATATAGTAGGACAGTGCAGCATTTTGGTGACCAGCAGTATATATATAGTACAGTACAGTAGGCCATTGCTGTATCTTGCAGCTCTGTGTCAAGTATACTATCTCTGTGCTGCATTATTGTGAGCAGTATATAGTAGGACAGTGCAGCATTTTGGTGACCAGCAGTATACATATAGTACAGTACAGTAGGCCATTGCTGTATCTTGCAGCTCTGTGTCAAGTATACTATCTCTGTGCTGCATTATTGTGAGCAGTATATAGTAGGACAGTGCTGCATTTTGGTGACCAGCAGTATACATATATAGTACAGTACAGTAGGCCATTGCTGTGTATCTTGCAGCTCAGTGTCAAGTATACTATCTCTGTGGTGCATTATTGTGACCAGTATATAATAGGACAGTGCATCATTTTGGTGACCAGCAGCATACATATATAGTACAGTAAAGTAGGCCATTGCTGTGTATCTTGCAGCTCTGTGTCAAGTATACTATCTATGTGGTGCATTATTGTGACCAGTATATAGTAGGACAGTGCAGCATTTTGGTGACCAGCAGTATACATATAGTACAGTACAGTACAGTAGGCCATTGCTGTGTATCTTGCAGCTCAGTGTCAAGTATACTATCTCTGTGGTGCATTATTGTGACCAGTATATAATAGGACAGTGCATCATTTTGGTGACCAGCAGCATACATATATAGTACAGTAAAGTAGGCCATTGCTGTGTATCTTGCAGCTCTGTGTCAAGTATACTATGTATGTGCTGCATTATTGTGAGCAGTATATAGTAGGACAGTGCAGCATTTTGGTGACCAGCAGTATACATATATAGTACAGTACAGTAGGCCATTGCTGTGTATCTTGCAGCTCTGTGTCAAGTATACTATCTCTGTGCTGCATTATTGTGACCAGTATGTATACTGTACTGTGCGACGTGTGTTATACACCTGGTGATTTTATACATCCTGTAATCTGTACTGAGCGATGTGTGAGATACACCTGGGGATTATACACCCTATATTATTATTATTATTATTATCCTTGATTTATATGGTGCCACAAGGGTTCCGCAGCGCCCAATTACATAAATAATCAAACAGGAAAACAGCAACTTACAGTTGATGACAGTATAGGACAAGTACAGGGTAAATAAACATAGTTACATCAGCAGATGACACTGGAATAAGTATCAGGTGGCAGAAGACTGCTGGATGTGGTACAGTTGAAGATTATTAAAGTAAGACAAAGGATAAGCACATGAGGGAAGAGGGCCCTGCTCGTGAGAGCTTACAATCTAAAGGGGAGGGGTAGACAGACATGGGTGACACAGATAGGGTACATAGAGAATGTGAAACAGAGGGTTAGGATGAGATTTGGCTGGGTTTGGTGAAGAAGTGGACCCCCAGAAGGCACAAGTCAATACTTAACATTGCAACATGTTACGGGGCTATGCAGGAGAAAATAAAAAATAGGGGGGGGGGGGGAGAGAATCGATAACTTCTACCGCTTTCAAAAAGGTCAATGGAAGCTGAAATAATGGACAACTACCTCATGGAAGCCAGATACAGTATACCAAACAGTACTTAGCAGAGTTAGGAATGAGTGCTTATGAAATACAGTAACATTTTGTCATAATATTTCAGAAACTGCATGGCTGGTCTCTTGCACTCTTTTGCTCTAATACTCCACCTGCTTTAGGATTTATATTCAAAAACATTATGTCTCCATAATCCCAAAAACGTCAGTCATCTTGGAAAGTGGTTTGTTCCTTTGTAAGGGAAAGAGAACAAATGTTCTCAAAAAATGGTTTCTCAATTTCTTTTTCCTCTGGGAAGGGATTGTGGATTCGCAGGAATATCTGAGCATTTCTGTAATCAGAAAGTAGCGACTTTCTACAAATGTTTACGAATAATTCCAGTGATTTTGTCATTTTCTTCCAGTGATTTGGACCAATTATACCATTGATTAGAACGAATAATTCCTGTGATTTTGTCATTTTCTTCCAGTGATTTGGACCAATAATACCATTGATTAGAACAAAAAATTCCAGTGATTTTGTCATTTTCTTCCAGTGATTTGGACCAATAATACCATTGATTAGAACGAATAATTCCTGTGATTTTGTCATTTTCTTCCAGTGATTTGGACCAATAATACCATTGATTAGAACAAAAAATTCCAGTGATTTTGTCATTTTCTTTCAGTGATTTGGACCAATTATACCATTGATTAGAACGAATAATTCCTGTGATTTTGTCATTTTCTTCCAGTGATTTGGACCAATAATACCATTGATTAGAACAAATAATTCCTGTGATATTGAGGTGTTTGTGTCGCTTAGCTTAGCCATCCAGCGACCACAGTGCACCTCTTTTTCTCTTTTCTTTGCGTCATGTGCTGTTTGGGGACTATTTTTTTAAGTGCCATCCTGTCTGACACTGCAGTGCCACTCCTAGATGGGCCAGGTGTTTGTGTCGGCCACTTGGGTCGCTTAGCTTAGTCATCCAGCGACCTTGGTGCACCTCTTTTTTTCTTTGCATCATGTGCTGTTTGAGGACTATTTTTTTAAGTGCCATCCTGTCTGACACTGCAGTGCCACTCCTAGATGGGCCAGGTGTTTGTGCCGGCCACTTGGGTCGCTTAGCTTAGCCATCCAGCGACCTTGGTGCACCTCTTTTTTTCTTTGCATCATGTGCTGTTTGGGGACTATTTTTTTAAGTGCCATCCTGTCTGACATTGCAGTGCCACTCCTAGATGGGCCAGGTGTTTGTGCCGGCCACTTGGGTCGCTTAGCTTAGCCATCCAGCGACCTTGGTGCACCTCTTTTTTTCTTTGCATCATGTGCTGTTTGGGGACTATTTTTTTTAAGTGCCATCCTGTCTAACACTGCAGTGCCACTCCTAGATGGGCCAGGTGTTTGTGCCGGCCACTTGGGTCGCTTAGCTTAGCCATCCAGCGACCTTGGTGCAAATTTTAGGACTAAAAATAATATTGTGAGGTGTACAGAATAGACTGGAAATGAGTGTAAATTATGGTTATTGAGGTTAGTAATTCTATAGGATCAAAATGACCCCCAAATTCTATGATTTAAGCTGTTTTTGAGGGGTTTTTGAAAAAAACACCCGAACCCAAAACACACCCGAATCCGACAAAAAATTTTCAGGGAGGTTTTGCCAAAACGCGTCCGAATCCAAAACACGGCCGCGGAACCGAATCCAAAACCAAAACACAAAACCCGAAAAATTTCCGGTGCACATCTGTAATCTTAGCTTAGCAGAAGTGCGAACGAAAGGTTTGCAGAACTGCTACAAAAAAAGATTGTGCAGTTTCTGAGCAGCTCCAGACCTACTCCTAGATTGCGATCACTTTAGACTGTTCAGTTCCTGGTTTGACGTCACAAATACGCCCTGCGTTCGGCCAGCCACTCCCCCGTTTCCCCAGTCACTCCTGCGTTTTTATCGGGCACGCCTGCGTTTTTACACACACTCCCCGAAAACAGTCAGTTACCACCGAGAAACACCCACTTCCTGACAATCACTCTGCAGCCAGCAGTGCGACTGAAAAGCGTCACTAGACTTTGTGTGAAACTGCATAGTTTTGTGTGTAAGTACGTCGCGTGTGCGCACTGCGCCCCATACGTATGCGCAGAAATGCCGCTTTTTCACCTAATCGCCGCGCTGCGACCGAAAGCAGCTAGCGAGCAACTTGGAATGACCCCCCATGTGCACTGCAGGGGGTCAGATGTAACATGTGCAGAGAGAGTTAGATTTGGGTGGGGTGTGTTCAAACTGAAATCTAAATTGCAGTGTAAAAATAAAGCAGCCAGTAACAGAAACAAAATAACCCACCCAAATCTAAAGGGGCCTAAAGACATGCCGATCCACCGCCGAGCTGCCCGACGGTGTATACGTCCGACGGGCGACCCAGCGGGGGTGGGGTGGGGGGGGTTCAGTGACTGGGGGAGTGAAGTTTCTTCACTCCCCCCGTCACGCGGCTCCATTGAAGTGGATATTGGCCTGCATGCACAGCCGACGGGGGACCAGCGATGAACGAGCGCGCAGAGCCGGCCATAGCTATAGGCAAACTAGGCAATTGCCTAGGGCATCTGGTATGCTTAGGGGCATCTGCAGCTTCTGCTGATTAAAATGATATGCGGCATGCCTATATTCTGTATGTAGCATTTCATATACAGATACAGCCACAGTCTCACCCAGTATATAGGCATGCTGCATATCATTTTAATCAGCAGAATCTGCTTGTGCATCCTAGCCACATAGCAATGCAAATAAGATGCATTTTCATAAAAAAGGTGCCCGACGTTAGTATTGAGGCAAGATATTTGAGGACACATCTGTATCCAAGCAGAGGCAGAGGTCACAGTGTTAGTGGCAGTGTAAGTGCTGTGTGCATGTGAGTGGGTTGGTTGTGCAGTCATTTTCGGAATATGTGTAAGGAGCATTATGTGCATTAATAATGTGCAACATATGTGTAAAGGGCACTATGTGTGTCATTATGTGTATAAGGGCATTAATAATGTGTGGCATATGTGTAACAGGGTACTACTGTATGTGTGTCATTATGTGTATAGGGACACTAATAATGTGCAGCAAATGTGTAGGGGGCACTATGTGTGTTATTATGTGTATAAGGGCATTAATAATGTGCGGCATATGTGTAAGGGACATTATGTGTAAAAGGGCATTAATAAAGATTGTCATAATGTGTAAGGCACATTATGTTTATAAGGACATTAATTATGAGTAAGGGGCATTACTGTGTGGAATTATGGCCCTCATTCCGAGTTGTTCGCTCGGTAAAAATCTTCGCATCGCAGCGATTTTCCGCTTAATGCGCATGCGCAATGTCCGCACTGCGACTGCGCCAAGTAAATTTGCTATGCACTTAGGAATTTTACTCACGGCTTTTTCATCGGTCTGGCGATCGTAATGTGATTGACAGGAAATGGGTGTTACTGGGCGGAAACAGGCCGTTTTATGGGCGTGTGGGAAAAAACGCTATCATTTCCGGAAAAAACGCAGGAGTGGCCGGAGAAACGGAGGAGTGTCTGGGCGAACGCTGGGAGTGTTTGTGACGTCAAACCAGGAACGACAAGCACTGAACTGATCGCAGATGCCGAGTAAGTCTGAAGCTACTCTGAAACTGCTAAGTAGTTTGTAATCGCAATATTGCGAATACATTGTTCGCAATTTTAAGAAGCTAAGATTCACTCCCAGTAGGCGGCGGCTTAGCGTGTGTAACTCTGCTAAAATCGCCTTGCGAGCGATCAACTCGGAATGAGGGCCTATGTGTATAAATGCATTACTAATGTGTGGCATTATGTGTATAAGGTGCTCTACTATGTGGCGTTGCGTATAGAAAGGGCACTACTGTGTCATCTAATATGAATAAAGAGCAATAGGGTGTGGTGTAATGTGAATAAGGAGTAATTCAGTGTGATGTTATGTGAATAAGGAGCTCTACTGTGAGGAGTAATGTTTATAAGGTAAAGTGATACTACTATGGGATGTAATATGAATTATGGACACTATTGCATGATCAAATGTGAATAAAGTTGCAGTACTGTGTGGCGTAATTGGAATTGGGGTTACTATTGTGTGGCCATGCCCCTTGCCAGCAAAAACACACCCTTTTCGGGCTGTGCGCCAAATGTGCGAACTGTTCCTATTTAAAATATAGGGGGTACAAACACCAAAATAAGGACTGCTATGGGTGAGGGGTGATGGTGCTGGGAAAGAGGTGCAACCAGTGGTGGTGCTAGGGGGCACCAGCCAAAATCTTGCCTAGGGCATCATATTGGTCAGGGCCGGCCCTGCGAGCGCGGGTCCGCGCATCGTTCATCGCTGGAGCCTCCACACTGAAAGATATGAACGAGTTCTCGTTCATTTATGAACGAGATCGTTCATATCTTTCAAACAAATCGGCACGTGTGTAGGGCCTATAACTCTCTCTGCACATGTTACATCTGCCCCACCTGCAGTGCACATGGTTTTGACCAACTGCTAACAAATTTGCTGCTGCGATCAACTCTGAATTAGCCCCCATTGTCAAGCCCTAATGCAAAATGTGGGTTAGGGTCTAGTGGTGCCGGTCCCACCGCCGGCATACCATACTGAACCCCCAAAATGTGGGCTAGGGTCTAGTGGTGCCGGTCCCACAAATGCCTCCAGACGAGAGGGTTGACGCGCACACAGTATGGGCCAAAAGTGTGTTTCACTGCGCATTCCCTGGCCCTGCTGGTGCTCAGAAGCGTAGGGCTGCGGCCTGCGGAGGGTATATAGTGTAGCATTGTTCGGCCATTTTAAACCCCACGTTAAAACTGCAGACGTATGGGATCTATTCAGAGATGGGCACAGACAGACGAAAATAACAAACGGACGATATTTCGGCCATCTGCGCATGCGCAACGGCTGCAGTGTGCGTACCCGACCTATCATAATGCGATCTCATCCCGGGCGGATGCGATTGTATTATGATTGACAGGCAGAGGGCATTCGGGGGCGGTGACGCGGCATTGGGAGGGAGTGGAGCAGGAAACATGGCGGCCGTGCGCGTGCCCTGCATACGCAGCATGGCTACGTATGCAGGGGGTTGTCCTCTATTTCGGTCCCTGCAATGCGATCGCAATTGAATTGCGAACTCATCGTGGGGCTGCGCCATACATGCCGGGCAGCCTTGCTCTGTGCTGGGTGGCCCACAGTAGTGAATTTCCCATTAGGCACGTGAGGCATATGCCTAGGGGCAGCACTGGTTTGGGGGGGCGGCACTTGGATGCTTGTGTTGGTATTGTCAGCCCAAAATGTACCAGTAACTGCAAAATATTGTACTGTAGCATATGCCATATTGAATAGGGTGTAACCGGGTAGGACACGCACATACTGCCCCGGTAAGCTGTCCTACTCAGTAAAGACAGTATACATAATTAAATTGACTATCATCCAATAAGCAGGTCTGCAACTAGGTGTGTGCGGAGGGGGCACCGCACATAGCGCTGCAGGGTAGGGGGCGCTGTTGGCGGAACTTGTTAATTATCTGTTTTAATTACTTTCACTTGCAGCTTTCCCCCTTTTTGAAGCCCAGCATCTCCTGATAACAACTGTCTCCTACCCTGACCCCTTCTGTCACTAATGCCTATACAACATTCAACTTGAGATTTCTTTGTTATTCAGCCACACTGTTCTTTATTACATTTCACGATGCTGACATACCTGGGATTCAAACCCATCACCTGTGACATTGCAGTCAGACAATCTATTCATTGAGCTATCTGCCCATGCATAGAAAGGTAGATAATTCTAAGCTAGAGAATTCTATTTGAGGGCGCCAATGCTCTCTCTGGCACAGGGCACCAAAAAGTCTACTTACGGCTCTGCCAGTGAGGGCTTCTAACCAATCACTAAAAATAATAAAATTAGGCAGCCGTAACTGTTATGCCTAGGGGCGCCCTCACCTCTAAATCTGCCCCTGACGGACCCCCATCAAGCGATTTAATCCTTAGCAGTTTTTGTGCAGCTGATGCAGAATTGGACTAAAGCCGGCTGTAATTTCTTCCATATTGGAAAAAAAGAATAAAATGCGTACAGCCACCTGCGTGCGATGATATATACGCATCCCCTTGGCTGAACCACCCTTATCTGTGCGCTTGGTTAGCTAACCACCTTCATCAGCACGTACCTGCACCAGCCACACAGATGTGTCTTTTTAAACTATGGCTCAAGTCGCGCCAAATAGCCCGTCGGCGCACCAGATCCTCGGTAGATGGTAATATCATAAGCAGGGCTGTAGCAAAGCACTTCCACATCCTGGTCCTGGCCCACCTACCCCCTCACCACCAGTGCGTATGTACTAACACTCAGAAGGCATGCTGATCTTTTTCACATAATATAAGGGACATTATAGGGAGAAGAGTCTTCTTTCCAGGGCATGCCACTGGGGACAGGATCTTCTTCTGCAGGTGAATGAATGACCACCGCCTTTACTTTACATGTAGTCTAACTGATGAGCAATTTGACCTCTCCTAGGCGCTGAGGACGCTAAATGACTTCTTATTTAAGTCCTTTCCCCTATTGGTGGGTAGCTGTAGTGACATTACTCTGTGGTTCTCCTCTGTGGTCTTCCTTTGGTTTCTTCTATAGTCTAGTTTGGTTGCTCCCCACACCTTCCAGTGTGTTCTGACTGAGGCTTGGTCTATGTGCTAGAGCCACCTTTCCCCATTGTTTCTCACCTGAACTTATCCAGCTGGTTCCATTGCCTCAAGTAGCCACATCCCTTCCTGCTGAGTGTGCAGTGAGCAGCCATAGACCCCTTTCAGCTTGATCATGACTTCTGCTCTTTCCATGGTATCAGTCAGTAGCAGATCTTGCTACAGGCACATGGGATTTTTGCCCGGGGCGCCGCCGTGGCAAGATTTTCTACTGGTTGTGCCCCCCCCCCCTTCCCTGGTGCCGGTACGGTAGCGTCTAGTTTACCTCGTTGAGAGGACCTTTCCCATAACCCCTTGGGTCCATGTCACAATCTATTTGGAATAGTAAAGTGTGGCGAGCGAAGCAGAGTGGAGCGAGACACCGAGCCCGAAGCGTGGCGAGCGAAGTGAGCCCGCGAGCGTCCAATGCTGCATAGAAAAAAAAAATTACCCCGAACGAACGGAGAACGAAGAAAACATTTAGGTGCTGTAAGGGCGGAAGTTCTCTCCTGCCCTATCGTTTTGTCACTTCCAGGTCCTGAGCACGAAGGCAACATAGAGTCATCGCGCACCGCATTGCATTGTGGGAGCGGCACTTAGACACTAGGGGTCATGATTGACCTCTAGTGTCTATGCGGTTCTATGGGAGAGACGTCATGACGGGGGCACTACGACTGGTGCCACAAACTGGGGCAATACTACTGGAGGCACAAATGGGGGCAATACTACTGGGGCCACAAACTGGGGCAATACTACTGGGGCCACAAACTGGGGCAATACGACTGGTGCCACAAACGGGGGCAATACGACTGGGGCCACAAACGGGGGCAATACGACTGGGGCCACAAACGGGGGGCAATACGACTGGGGCCACAAACGGGGGCAATACGACTGGTGCCACAAACGGGGGCAATACTACTGGGGGCACAAATGGGGGGAATACTACTGGGGCCACAAACTGGGGCAATACTAATGGGGGGACAAACGGGGGCAATACTACTGGGGGCACATTGACCACACTCCGTTATGAAACCACGCCCCTATTTTCGCCCGGGGCGCCACAAGGGCTAGAACCGGTCCTGGTATCAGTGCAAATGATCCTTCCAATTTGTGAGCTTCTTTTCCCTAGATGTTGCTATTCTCTCCCCGGAGTAATACTTGCCTACTGCTCTCTCTGTTGTTCATTGAGATCCTTCAGCAACCACTGCATATGTTTAGTTAATGTAACCAGCTCATATACTCAGCGCCCCAGCAACAGACAGTCCTGTATCTCTCCATCTGCACACTCCGAGCTCATATCTCTGTAAGGCGTCAATTACGTCCTTGGTGAAATTAATAATTCTTGTTTCCTGAAGAAGCAAAAACAGATCTCTACATTTACAGAGTATTATCCCATCACTTATGGATCCCAATAAGTAGGGTCCCGCGGCAGATAAGTCCCTATAGGTTTCTATGGACTGCGATATGGCTGTATGCATCAAACTCCGGAAATAAGATGCAAAAGTCCCCATAGCCGATGGCAGCCCATGTCTGGAAGTAAGTGCATCACCAGGATAGCTACAGTATATATAGGAAGAGCTGTCACGGAGACAAGAGGATGACATAGCCTCCAATTGGACCTTTTTGGCAGGTACAGGACCTTTTTTTATGGTCTGTACCGATTTTTGGCTCTCCAAACTTCCATTGAAAGTATAGGAAAAGGGGCGTGACCACGCCCCCTTTACCCCGTGGCCACGCCCTCTTGCCTAATTTGTACTGATTTTTATGTTTAAAATGTTGAAGGGTATGGGATGATAGATGTCACGGAAGGCAAATTCTGGTGGTCACAATACCGATGGCGGAATCCCGGCAGGTGGTGAAATGCCGCCGACGGAATACCGGCGCCACAGGCTTTTCTCCCTCTGTGGGTACACTAGCACATGACGGTATAGTTAGGCAACATTTGATACTACAGTGAGATACGTGATGGGTATTTCATTACTCGCATGTATTTTCTAGCTTCCAGGAAATTTATTTTCCAGCATACATCGCTGCTGATTTGAAAAATGCGCGCTCCTGTTTTGTGCAAGATCCAGTTGTTAAATGTCTTGCGCGTAATTAGCATAGCACCGTAAGAGGGGCAGCAGAAATCAGACGTCTCATATAAAAACCTCACCTTGCGGGTTTCGGCATCCACTCCTCTCACCCTCTGCACTTTCCAATCTGCCTGCCGGCCATCCAGTCTGATGAGGTCCTCCTTATCGCTTTATACTTGCACCCTTCCATCGCACAATCACCCCCTCACACAACGCTGCGCATACTTGCTTTGTTCCTACATATCACTGCACAAGTTACACACCACCACTGCAAACGGCTCTCAACAACCCTTTCAACAAAAACCACAGCCACTTAGCCCCACCAACCCCGCCACCCTCACCCGACTGTACATTATTATTTATAGCACACCACCACCAGCAACCCATACCACTCCAAACGGGAGACGTTCAGCGATCGTGATGCCTACAGCTGAAATCCCAATGCCGTAATCCCAACACACGGGCAGAATACCGGCGCCGGAACTCCAACATGAGTCAAGATGCCGACGCCAAAATCCCGACAGCCAGCATCCCAATCGTAAGTATGCCACGGACTCTTAGGGTTAGGTCGCGGGGGGAGAGGTTAAGTTTAGGCGCCAACAGGGAGGGTTAGGCTGCGGGGAAGGGAGGGTTAGGCTGCGTGTAGGGGGAAGGGTGTAGGTTTAGACACCACCGGGGAGAGTAAGGTTGCAGGGGGAAGGGGGGTTGTGTGTTATAGGCCCTACACACTGGCCGATTTTCAGAAAGATATGAACGATCTCGTTCATAAATGAACGAGAACCCGTTCATATCTTTGAGTGTGGAGACTCCAGCGATGAACGATGCGCGTCCCCGCGCTCGTTCATCGCTGGTCTCCCGTCGGCTGTGCATGCAGGCCAATATGGACGATCTCGTCCATATTTGCCTGCACTTCAATGCAGCCGCGTGACGGGGGGAGTGAAAAAACTTCACTCCCCCCGTCACTGCCCCCCCGCCGCCGGGTCGCTCGTCGGCCGTATCGGCCGTCGGGCACCTCGGCGGCGCATCGGGAAATGAGTAGGGCCCATTAGGTTTAGACACCAGGAATGAGGCAGCTCGCGTGCAGGAGGCACCTGAAGTGAATTTGCCCAGTCCTATAGTATAGTGTGGGATCGATCACCTCTGTTCTGCAGTAAGGGAGTAATTCAGTGACGTGCGGTGAGGCAGAGCCTTTCCTGTTATACTAACGTTTGTGCCAGAGTTTTGACTGTATAAAGTATATGAAAAATACAAAGAATATGTTTGAAATATCTTCTTTGCATTATTCTAATCATTTTTATAACCAAAACTCTGGAGTAAAAAGTCTATAGCAGGGGAGGCACTGCCTCACCTGTGTATCCTTTCCTCACATCTCTAATCAAAACTCACCAGATTTCCAGGAGTTTATACTGCTGCACCTGTGTATAATGCCCAGATGTACACTTTGGCTCATATATTACATGTAAATCTGGCTCTGGTGCTAGCCAGTGCCTCTTGAGCCATTTACCTCACCGCACGTCCCTGGAGTAATTCAGACCTGATCGCACGCTAGGTTTTTTCGCTGCGCTGCGATCAGGTCAGAACTGCGTATGCGTATGCACCGCAATGTGCATGTGCGTCATACGGGTACAAAGCAGATCGTTGCTGAGCGATGGATTTAACGAAGAATCCATTCGCACAACTGAGCGCAAGGAAATTGACAGGAAGAGGGCTTTTGTGGGTGGCAACTGACAGTCCAACTTTTCTGGGAGTGGTTGGAAAAACACAAGCGTGTCCAAACGTTTACAGGGCTGGTGTCCGGCCCGGATAGTCTGAAGTGATCGCAGCGGCTGAGTAAGTCCTGGGCAACTCAGAAACTGCACAAACTCTCTTTGTACCGCCTGGCTGCACATGCGATCGCACACTTGCAAAGCGAAAATACCCTGCCCTGTAGGCAGCGACTATCTGATCGCAGTGCTGCAAAAAACAGCTAGCGAGCGATCCGGTCTGAATTAAGCCCTAAGTGCAGAAGGGAATTCAGCCTACAGGGGTTGTCTAGGAACCTTTTGCCTCATACCTCAGAGCTTGTTCCCAGCGTCTGGATAGGCTGCATTCTCCTGCATAGTTGTGTCTCCAATGAGTGCAGGCTATTGCTTGACTTAATGACATTTTGCGCTTCCAATGCGTTGGCAAATAAAAGGACAATAAATTGCACCTGATTGTATTGTTTTGCAGGTTCTGTAAAAGGCAAACGCACAAAACCACACATTATAAACAGAGAACTACACAATAAAACTCTCCGACCGACGTTAGAGAAATAATGGGAGAGGATTCTCCGGAACGAGGAGGTAGGATGGTGCAATGCATGCCGGGAGACTTATTTATAAGGCTATTTTAATGCACAATGCAAACTGCTCAGCCTAATGTTTTTCTTACTGGAGATGAAAAGGAGGGAGATTATGCGATTTGTCTTTTTATTCCTCCGAAGCGACTTTTTCTCTTAGTTCAATTTTTGATTACAATAAATACATTTATCTTATGATATGTGAAGAGCCTGTAGACATATTTTCTTTACTTTCATATTTATGATGTTTTTGCAGAATGAATTGAGACATTCTGCATTTATTGCAGCCTGAAAGTTTTCCGAGGCTCCGAGCATTTATAGCCGGCATTTGATGGAACACCAATCAAATTTTGTGATCTCAATTTACAAGCACATTGGTCTCAGAACTATTGCAGATTACTTAACTATTCAGATGGCTTTTTTTTCCCATGTATTAATGAACAATCTCTGTAGAATAACAGACACTGAAAGAAATATATCCTATTTATACACAGTTTATATATACTGTATTTTTCTGCAAATGCACTAAATCTTCATTTTTCCGCCGGCCTCACCTGTCAGTACGACTTGTGTGTCTGCCAGTAGTTGGGCTCAGGAGGGGGAAAAGAGGATTAAAGGCAGAGCAGGGAGAAGCGGTAAGAAAGTACGAGAGATGGCGGCAGCAGCTGTTTTGGTTTTCAATGCAGAATCGTCAATATGTGAAATGTCCTTTTTTTGTTCCTATGATTCCTATAATACACCCAGTGGTGCCCCGACATATTTCTACAGAGAGCCACAATAGACAGTGATCATGCAAACGGGATGTATTAGTGTAGTTAAGATGTCGACATGTCAGCGCCTGCAGAATAATGAAATGTTCAGGTGATATCTTGAGCGAGCCTGTGTGAAGGGATAGGGTTAGGGTGTGGGAGGGGTTGGTTAGGGTTAGACACTAGGGGGAGGGTTAGGCTATGAGAGGGGAGGTTAAACTCTAGGTGGAGATCAGGGTTAAGACACAGGGGAAGGTTATTTTTAAACTGCAAGAGAGGATGGTTAGGATTAGGCACTAGGGGAGGATTAGGGTCAGGCTGCAAGAGGGGAGGGTTAGGATTAGGCACTAGGGGAGGATTAGGGGTAGGCTGCAAGAGGGGATGGTTAGGATTAGGCACTAGGGGAGGATTAGGGTCAGGCTGCAAGAGGGGATGGTTAGGATTAGGCAGTAGGGAGAGGATTAGGGGCAGACTGCAAGAGGGGAGGGTTAGGATTTGGCACTAGGGGGAGGATTAGGGGCAGACTGCAAGAGAGAAGGGTTAGGATTAGGCACTAGGGGGAGGATTAGGGGCAGACTGCAAGAGGGGAGGGTTAGGATTAGGCAGTAGGGAGAGGATTAGGGGTAGGCTGCAAGAGGGAAGGGTTAGGATTAGGCACTAGGGGGAGGATTAGGGTCAGGCTGCAAGAGGGGAGGGTTAGGATTAGGCAGTAGGGAGAGGATTAGGGGTAGGTTGCAAGACGGGAGGGTTAGGATTAGGCACTAGGGGGAGGATTAGGGTCAGACTGCAAGAGGGGAGGGTTAGGATTAGGCAGTAGGGAGAGGATTAGGGGTAGGCTGCAAGAGGGGAGGGTTAGGATTAGGCACTAGGGGGAGGATTAGGGTCAGACTGCAAGAGAGAAGGGTTAGGATTAGGCACTAGGGGGAGGATTAGGGTCAGGCTGCAAGAGGGGAGGGTTAGGATTAGGCACTAGGGGGAGGATTAGGGACAGACTGCAAGAGGGGAGGGTTAGGATTAGGCACTAGGGGGAGGATTAGGGGTAGGCTGCAAGAGGGGAGGGTTAGGATTAGGCACTAGGGGGAGGATTAGGGTCAGGCTGCAAGAGGGGAGGGTTAGGATTAGGCACTAGGGGAGGATCAGGGTTAGACTGCAAGAGGGGAGGGTTAGGATTAGGCACTAGGGGGAGGATTAGGGTCAGGCTGCAAGAGGGGAGGGTTAGGATTAGGCACTAGGGGAGGATCAGGGTTAGACTGCAAGAGGGGAGGGTTAGGATTAGGCACTAGGGGGAGGATTAGGGTCAGGTTGCAAGAGGGGAGGGTTAGGATTAGGCACTAGGGGGAGGATTAGGGGTAGGCTGCAAGAGGGGAGGGTTAGGATTAGGCACTAGGGGGAGGATTAGGGTCAGGCTGCAAGAGAGAAGGGTTAGGATTAGGCACTAGGGGGAGGATTAGGGGTAGGCTGCAAGAGAGAAGGGTTAGGATTAGGCAGTAGGGAGAGGATTAGGGGTAGGCTGCAAGAGGGGAGGGTTAGGATTAGGCACTAGGGGAGGATTATGGGTAGGCTGCTAGAGGGGATGGTTAGGATAAGGCAGTAGGGAGAGGATTAGGGGTAGGCTGCAAGGGGGGAGGGTTAGGATTAGGCACTAGGGGAGGATTAGGGCCAGACTGCAAGAGGGGAGGGTTAGGATTAGGCACTAGGGGGAGGATTAGGGTCAGGCTGCAAGAGGGGAGGGTTAGGATTAGGCACTAGGGGGAGGATTAGGGTCAGGCTGCAAGAGGGGAGGGTTAGGATTAGGCACTAGGGGGAGGATTAGGGGTAGGCTGCAAGAGGGGAGGGTTAGGATTAGGCACTAGGGGAGGATTAGGGCCAGACTGCAAGAGGGGAGGGTTAGGATTAGGCACTAGGGGGAGGATTAGGGTCAGGCTGCAAGAGGGGAGGGTTAGGATTAGGCACTAGGGGGAGGATTAGGGTCAGGCTGCAAGAGGGGAGGGTTAGGATTAGGCACTAGGGGGAGGATTAGGGGTAGGCTGCAAGAGGGGAGGGTTAGGATTAGGCACTAGGGGGAGGATTAGGGTCAGGCTGCAAGAGAGAAGGGTTAGGATTAGGCACTAGGGGGAGGATTAGGGGTAGGCTGCAAGAGAGAAGGGTTAGGATTAGGCAGTAGGGAGAGGATTAGGGGTAGGCTGCAAGAGGGGAGGGTTAGGATTAGGCACTAGGGGAGGATTAGGGGTAGGCTGCTAGAGGGGATGGTTAGGATAAGGCAGTAGGGAGAGGATTAGGGGTAGTCTGCAAGGGGGGAGGGTTAGGATTAGGCACTAGGGGAGGATTAGGGCCAGACTGCAAGAGGGGAGGGTTAGGATTAGGGTCAGGCTGCAAGAGGGGAGGGTTAGGATTAGACACTAGGGGGAGGATTAGGGTCAGACTGCAAGAGAGAAGGGTTAGGATTAGGCACTAGGGGGAGGATTAGGGGCAGACTGCAAGAGGGGAGTGTTAGGATTAGGCACTAGGGGGAGGATTAGGGGCAGACTGAAAGAGGGGAGGGTTAGGATTAGGCACTAGGGGGAGGATTAGGGGTAGGCTGCAAGAGGGGAGGGTTAGGATTAGGCACTAGGGGGAGGATTAGGGTCAGGCTGCAAGAGGGGAGGGTTAGGATTAGGCACTAGGGGAGGATCAGGGTTAGACTGCAAGAGGGGAGGGTTAGGATTAGGCACTAGGGGGAGGATTAGGGTCAGGCTGCAAGAGGGGAGGGTTAGGATTAGGCACTAGGGGAGGATCAGGGTTAGACTGCAAGAGGGGAGGGTTAGGATTAGGCACTAGGGGGAGGATTAGGGTCAGGCTGCAAAAGGGGAGGGTTAGGATTAGGCACTAGGGGGAGGATTAGGTGTAGGCTGCAAGAGGGGAGGGTTAGGATTAGGCACTAGGGGGAGGATTAGGGTCAGGCTGCAAGAGAGAAGGGTTAGGATTAGGCACTAGGGGGAGGATTAAGGGTAGGCTGCAAGAGAGAAGGGTTAGGATTAGGCAGTAGGGAGAGGATTAGGGGTAGGCTGCAAGAGGGGAGGGTTAGGATTAGGCACTAGGGGAGGATTAGGGGTAGGCTGCTAGAGGGGATGGTTAGGATAAGGCAGTAGGGAGAGGATTAGGGGTAGGCTGCAAGAGGGGAGGGTCAGGATTAGGCACTAGGGGAGGATTAGGGCCAGACTGCAAGAGGGGAGGGTTTGGATTAGGCACTAGGGGGAGGATTAGGGTCAGGCTGCAAGAGGGGAGGGTTAGGATTAGGCACTAGGGGGAGGATTAGGGTCAGACTGCAAGAGGGGAGGGTTAGGATTAGGCACTAGGGGAGGATTAGGGGTAGGCTGCAAGAGGGGAGGGTTAGGATAAAGCAGTAGGGAGAGGATTAGGGGTAGGCTGCAAAAGGGGAGGGTTAGGATTAGGCACTAGGGGGAGGATTAGGGTCAGACTGCAAGAGGGGAGGGTTAGGATTAGGCACTAGGGGAGGATTAGGGGTAGGCTGCAAGAGGGGAGGGTTAGGATAAAGCAGTAGGGAGAGGATTAGGGGTAGGCTGCAAAAGGGGAGGGTTAGGATTAGGCACTAGGGGGAGGATTAGGTGTAGGCTGCAAGAGGGGAGGGTTAGGATTAGGCACTAGGGGGAGGATTAGGGGTAGGCTGCAAGAGAGAAGGGTTAGGATTAGGCAGTAGCGAGAGGATTAGGGGTAGGCTGCAAGAGGGGAGGGTTAGGATTAGGCACTAGGGGAGGATTATGGTCAGACTGCAAGAGGGGAGGGTTAGGATTAGGCACTAGGGGGAGGATTAGGGTCAGACTGCAAGAGGGGAGGGTTAGGATAAGGCAGTAGGGAGAGGATTAGGGGTAGGCTGCAAGAGGGGAGGGTTAGGATTAGGCACTAGGGGAGGATTAGGGTCAGACTGCAAGAGGGGAGGGTTAGGATTAGGCACTAGGGGGAGGATTAGGGTCAGACTGCAAGAGGGGAGGGTTTGGATTAGGCACTAGGGGAGGATTAGGGTCAGGCTGCAAGAGGTGAGGGTTAGGATTAGGCACTAGGGGGAGGATTAGGGTCAGACTGCAAGAGGGGAGGGTTAAGATTAGGCACTAGGGGAGGATTAGGGTCAGGCTGCAAGAGGGGAGGGTTAGGATTAGGCAGTAGGGAGAGGATTAGGGGTAGGCTGCAAGAGGGGAGGGTTAGGATTAGGCACTAGGGGAGGATTAGGGTCAGACTGCAAGAGGGGATGGTTAGGATTAGGCACTAGGGGAGGATTAGGGTCAGGCTGCAAGAGGGGAGGGTTAGGATTAGGCAGTAGGGAGAGGATTAGGGGTAGGCTGCAAGAGGGGAGGGTTAGGATTAGGCACTAGGGGGTGGATTAGGGTCAGACTGCAAGAGGGGATGGTTAGGATTAGGCACTAGGGGGTGGATTAGGGTCAGACTGCAAGAGGGGAGGGTTAGGATTAGGCACTAGGGGGTGGATTAGGGTTAGGCTGCAGGCATTAGGGTTAGGCTGCAGGGGAGTATGTTAGGGTTAGGCTGCAGGGGAGGATGTTAGGGTTAGGCTGCAGGCATTAGGGTTAGGCTGCAGGGGAGGATGTTAGGGTTAGGCTGCAGGCATTAGGGTTAGGCTGCAGGGGAGGATGTTAGGGTTAGGCATTACAGGGAGGGTTAGGGATTTGGTTTATGGATGGGGAGAAATACTCAATGAAATGCTGCAGCATCACAGGTCTGCGTCGGTAGTGACAGCACAACGGGACCTGGAAATATACACTGGAGCCACCACTGCCATCGGGAGAAAGTAAAAAACCACTATAACACCAGTGGTGCTTTGTCGACAGTCCATAATGCCGACATCAGTGGTGGAACTCTCAGAGGTTATGGAAGCATTTGCCTCCGGGCGCCAGCTGTCAGGGGGCACAGAGGACTCCACTCCCTTCTAGCCTCCACTTGGTGATGATGATGAATAACTAGAAGGAGCAGGGCAGTGGACTGAGTGGAGTATGAGGAGGACTCTGAAGAGGAAGGGGAGTACAGGGAGGCATGGGGAAAGGGGAGCACAGGGAGGCATGTGGAAAGGGGAGTACAGGGAGGTACGTGGAAAGGGGAGCACAGGGAGGCATGGGGAAAGGGGAGCACAGGGAGGCATGGGGAAAGGGAAGCACAGGGAGGCATGTGGAAAGGGGAGCACAGGGAGGCATGTGGAAAGGGGAGCACAGGGAGGCATGGGGAAAGGGGAGCACATGGAGGCATGTGGAAAGGGGAGCACATGGAGGCATGTGGAAAGGGGAGCACAGGGAGGCATGTGGAAAGGGGAGTACGGGGAGGCATGTGGAAAGGGGAGCACAGGGAGGCATGTGGAAAGGGGAGCACAGGGAGGCATGTGGAAAGCGGACCACAGGGAGGCATGTGGAAAGGGAAGCACAGGGAGGCATGGGGAAAGGGGAGCACTGATAAAGCTAATTATTTATCTTGAACCTAAGCAATATACTTATTAAAGACAACATACGCAATAGGTGCACGAGGTGCCGTAATGGTACGCACTTAGCGTAGCAGACGCTAGGCCGTGGTCGAGACGCACGAGCGGCACGTTCGCTCACGGCTTACGCTTGGTATCGAGCACGCTATAGGTGGCCCGAGTACCGTAATGCTACGCTAATAGCGTAGCAGACGCTGTATCGCGAGAGCGGGATACGAGCGGCGCTGACGCTCACTGATTTACACACAGACAACCTTGTAACAACACACTATAAGGGTATGCTTATACTGTAAACCTTAGTACTGTAATATTATCACAATGTAACGCTGATTAACCTTTATGATATGAAAGCTGTTTGAGCGACTGAGACGCTCAAAAACCCTTTATACTAACTAGTGAAACACACACTCCTTGCTAAGGTTCCAACACCTTTACTGACGATATTTAGTACGTAAAAAGGGGAAAACAGATACAGTTCATACACTACAGACCTGACATAAATACCTAAACACAATAACTAAGCAGAAATACAAACACTAGCAAACGATTGCAAATACAAATAAACAGAAAGAGGATAAATGGCAAACACTTATAGGTTAGCTACAAAAGAAAAATTGCATACATACAGAGTAACGAAATGGCCACAGAGAAAAACTTACACACGTGGGAATGAATCGCATGCGCTATCTGGAAACCAACTCTCAGTCATCGCGGGGAAAACCTTGTGGAGAGAAGTGAGGCTGGTCTGGCTATGGGGGTCTTTATATACACAACATACTGTACAATACAATGGGCCCTACAATCTCATTGTTCATTGGACACAGGAATGTCCCTCTGCATTATAACCAAAGGTCATAGGTGGATTCGAACAGGTGGGCTGTGACTATTTCAAACTGCTCAGATGGGAGGTATCCTCAAGATTCCCGCCGCATGGATAATGAACCGCAAATACAGTAAATGTCCATAACCTACTCATAGACATAACTATACGCAGGAGCGATTAATCTCTACCTAACCAGCACCGGATTGTTTCTAATAAAATACTCTTCAGTTAGGTACCAGACACCACTGTTCAACCTTTGTCAGACCCTTTGTATCGTGAAAAGAGGAATTCCCAGGTCCCTGAACCATTTACACTAAACATACTTGCAGACATTATTAAGGGGATTAATATCTACAAAACACATTCTATTGGTTAAATATGTAGCGATCGAGTCGCTCGCTAGTCGCACACAAACTCTACCGTAAATGCACATCCCCACGCGCAGGCGACGTGGGAGCGTCCCTTACGCAACCTGAGGGGATGCGTACGCACGGGGGAGTGGGTGCACGAGCAGCGGGCATGTGCATTGGGGTTAGTACATGGCGATGAGAATAACGATATTTTTCGACTTTGACAGCACAGGGAGGCATGGGGAAAGGAAAGCACAGGGAGGCATGTGAAAAGGGGAGTACAGGGAGGCATGTGGAAAGGGGAATACACAGAGGCATGTGTAAAGAGGAGCACAGGGAGGCAAGTGGAAAGGGGAGCACAGGGAGGCATGTGAAAAGGAGCACAGGGAGGCATGGGGAAAGGGAAGCACAGGGAGGCATGTGTAAAGAGGAGCCCAGGGAGGCATGGGGAAAGGGAAACACAGGGAGTCATGTGGAATGGGGAGCACAGGGAGGCATGTGGAAAGGGGAGTACAGGGAGGCATGTGGAAAGCGGAGCACAGGGAGGAATGGGGAAAGGGAAGCACAGGGAGGCTTGGTGAAAGGGAGCACAGAGAGGCATGTGGAAAGCGGAGCACAGGGAGGCATGTGGAAAGCGGAGCACAGGGAGGCATGTGGAAATGGGAGCACAGGGAGGCATGTGGAAAGGGGAGTACAGTGAGGCATGTGGTATGGTGGAAGGGTAGCACACTGATTGATGTGAGAATGGGGAGAACAATGAGGAAAGGAGAGCACAATGTGGAGGTGGGAGGGTAGCAGTATGGTGTGTGGGATGGAGAAGGAGATCATATTGAGGCACGTGGGAATGGAAGAGTAGTGTGGGATGGGAAAACCAGGGAGCAAAATGTGGGATGTGGAGGAGGAAGGGTAGCACAGTGGATTGTGAAGGAAGGTAAGAACAATGACGAATATATATGGGTGGGGGGGCATAACAATAATATTATATGCACTTCGCCTGCCTCCACCACCTTGCGATCACATTGTTCCCTTCTTTGCCCCCCCAGCTATGATACTGCGCATTCTTTGGCTGACGGCACATGCGCAAGCTGGAGGCTGGATCCACTGGGAGGGGCGGGGGGGGGGGGGGGGTGCACCACCATCAGTTTCTCCTCCGGGCCCCTGGTTTAAACTTACACCCCTGGACAACATATTGTCCGGGTAAACGCGATGAACGTTGTTACATATGCACCCTTGTGTGACTACACTTCCAGCTGACCTGCCTCAGGGATGTCTGACTTGCCTCAGCGCTGCATGAACCACTGACAATCTCTGGATATTTTAAACTCTGAACAAAACTGAAAACAAAACCTAAAGGAAATTGGAAAAATGATTGGATAGATTTTAGCAGAAAAAAAAAATCAAAAAGGATGATTGGAAATGGAAACCGCAAGACTTGATTGAGCAACTCCGGTAAATAATTATGTATAATCTGGTATAGTTTCTAAAAGCGACTGCTATGCTCAGATAAAAGGATGAATAGTGTAAAGCATTCGCACAAGATAACTATTTAAGAAACTTTGTAGCACTGTAAATGCGGCGTTACATTCCCTGACAAATGGAAGATGGTAAATGTTTTTAATTTCAGAAAATGAGCGATTCACAAAACAAACTGAATTCTGAAACTTACGGATATTTCTGAAAAGTTCACGGCTCCGGCTTTGTGTTCCGGCTGGAGTTCCCAGTATGTGTTCCTATTCTGTATGTAGATGGATGCACGGCACCAGTCCCTTTCTTCTCTATAGTACATGGAATTTACGTTGTCTCTCTCATTCAGTATTGGCGGTTCTTTTATTCTGTGTTCTGGTCCTGCCGGATTTCATTCTCAGTGTCTCCTCTATGGATGTGGAACGCTGCACAGTACAACCTCTCTGTGAGCTGTATGCAATCTCAGTATCTGCTCTACTTGTGTAAATGGGACAATGGGGGTCATTTCGAGTTGTTCGCTCGTTGCCGATTTTCGCAACGGAGCGATTAAAGCGAAAATGCACATGCGCATGGTACGCAGTGCGCATGCGCTAAGTATTTTAGCTCAAAACTTAGTAGATTTACTCACGGCAGAACGAAGAATTTTCATAGTTGAAGTGATCGGAGTGTGATTGACAGGAAGTGGGTGTTTCTGGGCGGAAACTGGCCGTTTTCAGGGAGTGTGCGGAAAAACGCAGGCGTGCCAGGATAAAACGCGGGAGTGTCTGGAGAAACGGGGGAGTGGCTGTCCGAATGCAGGGCGTGTTTGTGACGTCAAACCAGGAACGAAACGGGCTGAGCTGATCGCAGTGTAGGAGTAAGTCTCGAGCTACTCAGAAACTGCTAAGAATTTTCTATTCGCAATTCTTCTAATCTTTCGTTCGCAATTCTGCTAAGCGAAGATACACTCCCAGAGGGCGGCGGCCTAGCGTGTGCAATGCTGCTAAAAGCAGCTAGCGAGCGAACAACTCGGAATCACCCCCAATGTTACATAACCGATTTGATTAGTATATTGTATATATTGTGTACTAGGTGATTGATCGCGCCCTATGGGTGCTCTTCACACCGTCGAAAGGGGCTACGCCCCATTAACCTCTGCACGCCTTTCTGGCATTCAATATTTGTATTAGTGATGAGCGGGTTCGGTTCGTTGAGATCCGAACCCCCCCGAACTTCACCTATTTTACACGGGTCCGAGGCAGCCTCGGATCTTCCCGCCTTGCTCGGTTAACCCGAACGCGGCCGAACGTCATCATACTGCTGTCGGATTCTCGCGAGATTCGTATTCTATATAAAGAGCCGCGCGTCGCCGCCATTTTCACTCATGCATTGGAGATTGAACGGAGAGGACGTGGCTACGTTCTCTGCCTGAAAAGCTTCATATCTGTGCTCAGTGTGCTGAAAATATCTGTGCTCAGTGTGCTGCAAATATCTGTGCTTAGTGTGCTGCAAATATCTACGTTCTCTGCCTGAAAAGCTCCATATATGTGCTCAGTGTGCTGAAAATATCTGTGCTCAGTGTGCTGCAAATATATGTGCTCATTGTGCTGCAAATATCTGTGCTCAGTGTGCTGCATTTTGGTGACCAACAGTATATAGTTGTACAGTACAGTAGGCCATTGCTGTATCTTGCAGCTCTGTGTCACTGCAAGTATCCATTCCATATCTGTGCTGCATTTTTGTGAGCAGTATATATAGTAGTACAGTGCAGCATTTGGGTGACCAACAGTATATAGTTGTACAGTACAGTAGGCCATTGCTGTATCTTGCAGATCTGTGTCACTGCAAGTATCCATTCCATATCTGTGCTGCATTTTTGTGAGCAGTATATATAGAAGTACAGTGCAGCATTTGGGTGACCAACAGTATATAGTTGTACAGTACAGTAGGCCATTACTGTATCTTGCAGCTGTGTGTCGCTGCAAGTATCCATTCCATATCTGTGCAGAATTTGTGTGAGCAGTATATTATATAGTAGTACAGTGCAGCATTTTGGTGACCAACAGTATATAGTTGTACAGTACAGTAGGCCATTGCTGTATCTTGCAGCTCCATGTCACTTCAAGTATCCATATCTGTGCTGCATTGTTGTGAGCAGTATATATAGTAGTACAGTGCAGCATTGTGGTGACCAGTATACTACAGTACAATAGTCCAGTGCTGTTCTTGCTGCTCAGTGTCAGTTCTCTGTAGTATCATCAGTGCTCAGTAAAATCAGTGCTCAGTATAATCAGTGATTGATCAGTATAATAAGATTTTACTTACCGATAAATCTATTTCTCATAGTCCGTAGTGGATGCTGGGGACTCCGTCAGGACCATGGGGATTAGCGGCTCCGCAGGAGACAGGGCACAAAAGCAAGCTTTTAGGATCACATGGTGTGTACTGGCTCCTCCCCCTATGACCCTCCTCCAAGCCTCAGTTAGGTACTGTGCCCGGACGAGCGTACACAATAAGGAAGGATCTTGAATCCCGGGTAAGACTCATACCAGCCACACCAATCACACCGTACAACTTGTGATTTGAACCCAGTTAACAGTATGATAACAATGAAGTAGCCTCTAAAAAAGATGGCTCACAACAAAAATAACCCGATTTTTTTGTAACAATAACTATGTACAAGTAATGCAGACAATCCGCACTTGGGATGGGCGCCCAGCATCCACTACGGACTATGAGAAATAGATTTATCGGTAAGTAAAATCTTATTTTCTCTAACGTCCTAGTGGATGCTGGGGACTCCGTCAGGACCATGGGGATTATACCAAAGCTCCCAAACGGGCGGGAGAGTGCGGATGACTCTGCAGCACCGAATGAGAGAACTCCAGGTCCTCCTCAGCCAGGGTATCAAATTTGTAGAATTTAGCAAACGTGTTTGCCCCTGACCAAGTAGCTGCTCGGCAAAGTTGTAAAGCCGAGACCCCTCGGGCAGCCGCCCAAGATGAGCCCACCTTCCTTGTGGAATGGGCATTTACAGATTTTGGCTGTGGCAGGCCTGCCACAGAATGTGCAAGCTGAATTGTACTACAAATCCAACGAGCAATAGTCTGCTTAGAAGCAGGAGCACCCAGCTTTTTGGGTGCCTACAATATAAACAGCAAGTCAGACTTTCTGACTCCAGCCGTCCTGGAATTATATATATATATATATATATATATATATTTTCAGGGCCCTGACAACGTCTAGCAACTTGGAGTCCTCCAAGTCCCTAGTAGCCGCAGGCACCACAGTAGGTTGTTTCAGGTGAAACGCTGACACCACCTTAGGAAGAAACTGGGGACGAGTCCGCAGTTCTGCCCTGTCCGAATGGAAAATCAAATATGGGCTTTTGTAAGACAAAGCCGCCAATTTTGACAATCGCCTGGCCGAGGCCAGGGCCAACAGCATGGTCACTTTCCATGTGAGATATTTCAAATCCACAGATTTGAGTGGTTCAAACCAATATGATTTGAGGAATCCCAACACTACGTTGAGATCCCACGGTGCCACTGGAGGCACACAAGGGCTGTATATGCAATACTCCCTTGACAAACGTCTGGACTTCAGGAACTGAAGCCAATTTTTTCTGGAAGAAAATCTATAGGGCCGAAACTTGAACCTTAATGGACCCCAATTTGAGGCTCATAGACACTCCTGTTTGCAGGAAGTGCAGAAATCGACCTAGTTGAAATTTTTTCGTGGGGCCTTCCTGGCCTCACCCACGCAACATATTTTTACCACATGTGGTGATAACGTTGTGCGGTCACCTCCTTCCTGGCTTTGACCAGGGTAGGTATGACCTCTTCCGGAATGCCTTTTCCCTTAGGATCCGGCGTTCAAACCGCCATGCCGTCAAACGCAGTCGCGGTAAGTCTTGGAACAGACAAGGTCCCTGCTGGAGCAGGTCCTTTCTTAAAGGCCCATGCCACGGTTCCTCTTGGAACAGACATGGTACTTGCTGAAAGCAAATCCCTTCTTAGCTCCCGAGGCCATTAGTCCTCTGTGAGCATCTCTTGAAGTTCCGGTTACCAAGTCCCTCTTGGCCAATCCGGAGCCACGAGTATAGTTCTTACTCCTCTATGTCTTATAATTCTCAATACCTTGGTTATGAGAAGCAGAGAAGGGAACACATACACCGACTGTTACACCCACGGTGTTACCAGGACGTCCACAGCTATCGCCTGACGGTCTCGTGACCTGGCGCAATACCTGTCCCATTTTTTTGTTCGGGCGGGACGCCATCATGTCCACCTTTGGTCTTTCCCAACGGTTCACAATCATGCGGAAAACTTCCCGATGAAGTTCCCACTCTCCCGGGTGGAGGTCGTGCCTGCTGAGGAAGTCTGCTTCCCAGTCGTCCACTCCCGGAATGAACACTGCTGACAGTGCTATCACATGATTTTCCGCCTAGCGAAAAATCCTTGCAGTTTTGCCACTGCCCTCCTGCTTCTTGTGCCGCCCTTTCTGTTTACGTGGGCGACTGCCGTGATGTTATCCCACTGGATCAATACCGGCTGACCTTGAAGCAGAGGTCTTGCTAAGCTTAGAGCATTATAAATTTGCTCTTAGCTCCAGTATATTTATGTGGAGAGAATTCTCCAGACTTGATCACACTCCTTGTGTGACTGCTCCCCAGCCTCTCAGGCTGGCCTCCGTGGTCACGAGCATCCAATCCTGAATGCCGAATCTGCGGCCCTCTAGAAGATGAGCACTCTGTAATCACCACAGGAGAGACACCCTTGTCCTTGGATATAGGGTTATCCGCTGATGCATCTGAAGATGCGATCCGGACCATTTGTCCAGCAGATCCCACTGAAGAGTTCTTGCGTGAAATCTGCCGAATGGAAGCGCTTCGTAATAAGCCACCATTTTTACCAGGACTCTTGTGCAATGATGCACTGACACTTTTCCTGGTTTTAGGAGGATCCCGATTAGCTCGGATAACTCCCTGGCTTTCTCCTCTGGGAGAAACACCTTTTTCTGGACTGTGTCCAGAATCATCCCTAGGACCAGCAGACGTGTCGTCGGAACAACTGCGGTTTTGGAATATTTAGAATCCACCCGTGCTGTCGTAGAACTACTTGAGATAGTGCTACTCCGACCTCCAACTGTTCTCTGGACCTTGTTCTTATCAGGAGGTCGTCCATTTTCTTTGAAGACGAATCCTCCTTTCGGTCATTACCTTGGTAAGGACCCGGGGTGCCTTGGACAATCCAACGGCATCGTCTTGAAACTGATAGTGACAGTTCTGTACCACGAACCTGAGGTACCCTTGGTGAGAAAAGGCAAATTTTGGGACATGGAGGTAAGCATCCCTGATGTCCCGGGACACCATATAGTCCCCTTGTTCTTTGCTATCACTGCTCTGAGTGACTCCATCTGGATTTGAACCCTTGTAAGTGTTCAAATTTTTCAGATTTAGAATAGGTCTCACCTAGCCTTCAGTACCACCATATAGTGTGGAGTAATACCCCTTTCCTTGTTGTCGGAGGGGTAAATTTATTATCACCTGCTGGGAATACAGCTTGTGAATTGTTTTCAATACTGCCTCCCTGTCGGAGGGAGACATTGGTACAGCAGACTACAGGAACCTGCGAGGGGGGAAACCTCTCGACATTCCAATCTGTACCCCTTGGATACTACTTGTAGGATCCAGGGGTCCTGTACGGTCCCAGCGTCATGCTGAGAACTTGGTAGAAGCGGTGGAGGGCTTCTGTTCCTGGGAATGGGCTGCCTGCTGCAGTCTTCTTCCCTTTCCTCTATCCCTGGGCAGATATGACTCTTATAGGGACGAAAGGACTGAGGCTGAAAAGACGGTGTCTTTTTCTGCAGAGATGTGACTTAGGGTAAAAAACGGTGCATTTTCCAGCAGTTGCCCTGGCCACCAGGTCCCATGGACCGACCCCAAATAACTCCTCCCCTTTATACGGCAATACATCTTTGTGCCGTTTGGAATCTGCATCACCTGACCACTGTCGTGTCCATAAACATCTTCTTGCAGATATGGACATCGCATTTACTCTTGATGCCAGAGTGCAAATATCCCTCTGCGCATCTCGCATATATAGAAATGCATCCTTTAAATGCTCTATAGTCAATAAAATACTGTCCCTGTCAAAGGTATCAATATTTTTAGTCAGGGAATCCGACCAAGCCACCTCAGCTCTGCACATCCAGGCTGAGGCGATCGCTGGTCGCAGTATAACACCAGCATGTGTGTGTATACTTTTTAGGATATTTTTCAGCCTCCTATCAGCTGTCTCCTTAAGTACGGCCCTATCCGTAGATGGTACCGCCACTTGTTCTGATAAGCGTGTGAGCGCCTTATCCACCCTGAGGGGTGTTTCCCACCGCGCCTTAACTTCTGGCGGGAAAGGGTATACCGCCAATAATTTTCTATCGGGGGAAACCCACGCATCATCACACACTTCATTTAATTTATCTGATTCAGGAAAAACTACAGGTAGTTTTTTCACCTCACACATAATACCCTTTTTTGTGGTACTTGGAGTATCAGAAATATGTAACACCTCCTTCATTGCCCTTAACGTGTGGCCCTAAAAGAAAATACGTTTGTTTCTTCACCGTCGACACTGAAATCAGTGTCCGTGTCTGGGTCTGTGTCGACCGACTGAGGTAAATGGGCATTTTACAGCCCCTGACGGTGTTTGAGACGCCTGGACAGATACGAATTTGTTCGCCGGCCCTCTCATGTCGTCAACCGGCTTGCAGCGTGTTGACATTGTCACGTAATTTCCATAAATAAGCCATCCATTCCGGTGTCGACTCCCTAGAGAGTGACATCACCATTACAGGCAATTTGCTCCGCCTCCTCACCAATATTTTCCTCATACATGTCGACACACACGTACCGACATACAGCACACACATAGGGAATGCTCTGATAGAGGACAGGACCCACTAGCCCTTTGGGGAGACAGAGGGAGAGTTTGCCAGCACACACCAAAACGCTATAATTATCCAGGGACAACCTTTATATAAGTGTTCCTCCCTTATAGCATTTTAATATATATACATATCGCCAATCAGTGCCCCCCCTCTCTGTTTTAACCCTGTTTCTGTAGTGCAGTGCAGGGGAGAGCATGGGAGCCTTCCCACCAGCCTTTCTGTGAGGGAAAATGGCGCTGTGTGCTGAGGAGAATAGGCCCCGCCCCCTTTTCGGCGGGCTTCTTCTCCGGAGTTTTAGATATCTGGCAGGGGTTAAATACATCCATATAGCCTCAAGGGCTATATGTGATGTATTTTTCGCCATACAGGTATTATACATTGCTGCCCAGGGCGCCCCCCCCCAGCGCCCTGCACCCTCCGTGACCGCTGTGTGAAGTGTGCTGACAACAATGGCGCACAGCTGCAGTGCTGTGCGCTACCTGATGAAGACTGAGAGTCTTCTGCCGCCTGGTTCCGGACCTCTTCATCTTCAGCGTCTGCAAGGGGGGTCGGCGGCGCGGCTCCGGGACGAACCCCAGGGCGAGCCCTGTGTTCCGACTCCCTCTGGAGCTATGTCCAGTAGCCTAAGAATCCAATCCATCCTGCACGCAGGTGAGTTGAAAATCTCTCCCCTAAGTCCCTCGATGCAGTGAGATTGTTGCCAGCAGGACTCACTGAAAATAAAGAACCTAAAAACTTTTTCTAAGTAACTCTTTAAGAGAGCCACCTAGATTGCACCCTTCTCGGCCGGGCACAAAAACCTAACTGAGGCTTGGAGGAGGGTCATAGGGGGAGGAGCCAGTACACACCATGTGATCCTAAAAGCTTGCTTTTGTGCCCTGTCTCCTGCGGAGCCGCTAATCCCCATGGTCCTGACGGAGTCCCCAGCATCCACTAGGACGTTAGAGAAAATCAGTTCTCAGTATAATCAGTGCGCTGTTAGACGTGCGCCCGTTTTCTGCCATTAGTGCATAGGGATTTAGACAATTGATGAAGTTATTGTGTCCCCGGTACAAATCCCATATAGATTCCACTTCACTAGGCAGGCGATAGCGAGATTTTACCAATTTATAATTAATTATTAATTACAGTGATCTTGACAAATGATTCCAGTGATTTGGACCAATAATACCATTGATTAGAACTAATAATTCCTGTGATTTTGTCATTTTCTTCCAGCGATTTGGACCAATAATACCATTGATTAGAATTAATAATTCCAGTGATATTGAGGTGTTTGTGTCGCTTAGCTTAGCCATCCAGCGACCACAGTGCACCTCCTTTTCTCTTTTCTTTGTATCATGTGCTGTTTGGGGCCAATATTTTAAAGTGCCATCCTGTCTGACACTGCAGTGCCACTCCTAGATGGGCCAGGTGTTTGTGCCGCCCTCTTGGGTCGCTTAGTTTAGTCATCCAGCGACCTTGGTGCAAATTTTAGGACTTAAAATAGTATTGTGAGGTGTGAGGTGTTCAGAATAGACTGGAAATGAGTGGAAATTATGTTTATTGAGGTTAATAATACTATAGGATCAAAATTACCCCCAAATTCTATGATTTAAGCTGTTTTTGAAAAAAAAACACCCGAATCCAAAACACACCCAAATCCGCCAGGTTTTGCCAAAACGTGTCTGAATCCAAAACACGGCCGCGGAGCCGAATCCAAAACACCTCTATCAATCTCTAGTGTATATATAATATGTTGTGTGTGTGTGTGCGTGTGTGTGTATATATATATATATATATATATTAGAGATGAGCGGGTTCGGGTTCCTTGAGATCCGAACCCCCCCACCCATTTTACACGGGTCCGAGGCAGCCTCGGATCTTCCCGCCTTGCTCGGTTAACCCGAACGCGCCCGAACGTCATCATCCCGCTGTCGGATTCTCGCGAGGTCCATATGCTATATAAGGAGCCGCGCGTCGCCGCCATTTTCACTCGTGCTTTGGAGATTGAACGGAGATGACGTGGCTGAGTTCTCTCCCTGAAAAGCTCCGTAATCTGTGCTCAGTGTGCTGAAAATATCTGTGCTCAGTGTGCTGCAAATAATCTGTGCTCAGTGTCCTGAAAATATCTACGTTCTCTGACTGAAAAAGCTCCATATCTGTGCTCAGTGTGCTGCATACTTACCTATTCTCCCGGAAGTTGCGGGAGGCTTCCGTTTTTTGGTGTAGCCCCCCGCACCCCCGGAAGAGTGGGCAGGTCTCCCGCATCCTGCTCGCACCCTAGGGATGCTGGCAGGATGGAGAGATAATCTCCTGTATTGAGGGTCCGTTGGGTGGGGAAGGGGTTAAAACGATGCAAATCGCGTCATTTTAGCCCCGCCCCCTTCCCACGGACCCGTGAATCGCGACATTTTCCGGTGAGGGGGCGGGGCTTGGTGATGTCACAGTCCGCCCCCGCCCCCCGAAGACTCCTGCAGCGTCTCCTCTCCAGGCTTCTCCCGGAGAGGAGAAATATCATGTAGGCAAGTATGGTGTGCTGCAAATATCTGATCAGTGTGCTGCATTGTGGGGACTTGGGACCACCAGTATATAATATATAGACTTTTCTATAGCTTCTATACTGCTTGTCAGGACACATGGTCACAGTTATACCGCTCTGTACTGATATATACAATAATATATATACTTTTCTATAGCCTCTATACTGCTTGTCAGGACACATGGTCACACTTACACTGCTCTGTACTGATATATACAGTAATATATATACTATTCTATAGCTTCTATACTGCTTGTCTGGACACATGGTCACACTTACACTGCTCTGTACTGATATATACAGTAATATATATACTGTTCTATAGCTTCTATACTGCTTGTCAGGACACACATGGGTCACAGTCACACCGCTCTGTACTACTACTGATATACAGTAATATATATATACTTTTTTATAGCTTCTATACTGCTTGTCAGGACACATGTGTCACAGTTACACCGCTCTGTACTACTACTGATATACAGTAATATATATATACTTTTCAATAGCTTCTATACTGCTTGTCAGGACACATGGGTCACAGTTACACCACTCTGTACTGATATATACAATAATTTTAAATCATTTTCTATAGCTTCTATACTGCTTGTCAGGACACATGTGTCACAGTTACACCGTTCTGTACTACTACTGATATACAGTAATATATATACTTTTCTATAGCTTCTATACTGCTTGTCAGGACACATGGTCACAGTTACACTGCTCTGTACTGATATATACAGTAATATATATACTTTTCTATAGCTTCTATACTGCTTGTCAGGACACACATGTGTCACAGTTACACTGCTCTGTACTACTACTGATATACAGTAATATATATACTTTTCTATAGCTTTTATTCTGCTTGTCAGGACACATGTGTCACAGTTACACTGCTCTGTACTGATATATATACAATAATATATATACTTTTCTATAGCTTCTAGTATTACAGTGCAGCATTTTGGTGACCAACAGTATACATATATAGTACAGTACAGTAAGCCATTGCTATTGATATATTAGTGGCATATAATTCCACACATTAAAAAATGGAGAACAAAAATGTGGAGGGTAAAATAGGGAAAGATCAAGATCCACTTCCACCTCGTGCTGAAGCTGCTGCCACTAGTCATGGCCGAAATGATGAAATGCCATCAACGTAGTCTGCCAAGGCCGATGCCCAATGTCATAGTAGAGAGCATGTAAAATCCAAAAAACAAAAGTTCAGTAAAATGACCCAAAAATCAAAATTAAAAGCGTCTGATGAGAAGCGTAAACTTGCCAATATGCCATTTACGACACGGAGTATCAAGGAGCGGCTGAGGCCCTGGCCTATGTTCATAGCTAGTGGTTCAGCTTCACATGAGGATGGAAGCACTCATCGTCCCGCTAGAAAAATGAAAAGACTTAAGCTGGCAAAAGCACAGCAAAGAACTGTACGTTCTTCTAAATCACAAATCCCCAAGGAAAGTCCAATTGTGTCGGTTGCGATGCCTGACCTTCCCAACACTGGACGGGAAGAGGTGGAGCCTTCCACCATTTGCACGCCCCCTGCAAGTGCTGGAAGGAGCACCCGCAGTCCAGTTCCTGATAGTCAAATTGAAGTTGTCACTGTTGAAGTACACCAGGATGAGGATATGGGTGTTGCTGGCGCTGAGGAGGAAATTGACAAGGAGGATTCTGATGGTGAGGTGGTTTGTTTAAGTCAGGCACCCGGGGAGACACCTGTTGTCCATGGGACGAATATGGCCATTGACATGCCTGGTCAAATTACAAAAAAAAATCACCTCTTCGGTGTGGAATTATATCAACAGAAATGCGGACAACAGGTGTCAAGCCGTGTGTTGCCTTTGTCAAGTTGTAATAAGTAGGGGTAAGGACGTTAACCACCTAGGAACATCCTCCCTTATACGTCACCTGGAGCGCATTCATCAGAAGTCATTGACAAGTTCAAAAACTTTGGGTGACAGCGGAAGCAGTCCACTGACACCTAAATCCCTTCCTCTTGTACCCAAGCTCCTGCAAACCACACCACCAACTCCCTCAGTGTCAATTTCCTCCTTAGACAGGAACGCCAATAGTCCTGCAGGCCATGTCACTGGCAAGTCTGACGAGTCCTCTCCTAACTGGGATTCCTCAGATGGATCCTTGAGTGTAACGCCTACTGCTGCTGGCGCTGCTGTTGTTGCTGCTGGGAGTCGATCGTCATCCCAGAGGGGAAGTCGGAAGACCACTTGTACTACTTCCAGTAAGCAATTGACTGTCCAACAGTCCTTTGCGAGGAAGATGAAATATCACAGCAGTCACCCTGCTGCAAAGCGGATAACTCAGGTCTTGGCAGCTGCGGTGGTGTTAAACGTGTGTCCGGTATCCACCCTTAATTCACAGGGAATTAGAGAATTGCTTGAGGTACTGTGTCCCCGGTATCAAATACCATCTAGGTTCCATTTCTCTAGGCAGGCGATACCGAGAATGTACACAGACGTCAGAAAAAGAGTCACCAGTGTCCTAAAAAATGCAGCTGTACCCAAAGTCCACTTAACCACGGACATGTGGACAAGTGGAGCAGGGCAGACTCAGGACTATATGACTGTGACAGCCCACTGGGTAGATGTATTGCCTCCCGCAGCAAGAACAGCAGCAGCGGCACCAGTAGCAGCATCTCGCAAACGCCAACTCATTCCTAGGCAGGCTACGCTTTGTATCACCGCTTTCCATAAGAGGCACACAGCTGACAACCTCTTAAGGAAACTGAGGAACATCATCGCAGAATGGCTTATCCCATTTGGACTCTCCTGGGGATTTGTGACATTGGACAATGCCACCAATATTGTGCGTGCATTACATGTGGGCAAATTCCAACACGTCCCATGTTTTGCACATACATTGAATTTGGTGGTGCAGAATAAAAAAAAAAAACGACAGAGGCATGCAAGAGGTGCTGTCGGTGGCCCGAAGAATTGCGGGCCACTTTCGGCATTCAGCCACCGTGTGCCGAAGACTGGAGCACCAGCAAACACTCCATCTGAAGCAAGAGGTGGTAACTTCATCAAGGGGTCCCCTTGATGAAGTCCAGATAGGACGAAACGCGTTGCGTGTTACCAGACTTAACCCATCTTCTCAAGTTAAGCAGTTTTACGGTTCTCTTTTTTATCTTGTCTTTACCATCATTTTATGCAGTTTATGTCGCCCATTTTTTAACATCATTTTAGGGATGAATTTTCTGTATTTTTAGCCTGCTCTAAAGATTTTAAAACATCTTTTATCTGTGATTTTAGTAGCGTTACTGTTTTTTACTGGTGTACTTAGTAATAAATTGTCAAAATATTTTTATATTTACGGTCTCCCAAATTTTATGTGACATCATTGGTCGCTTCGAAATACCTTATCCACCGTTCTATTTACATTACCCATAAAGCACTTTACCAATGCTTTTTTCTTAAGGTTTAGCAGACGCCCTATTATACTCAAGGGAGTGTCCTTCAACGGAGATTATATAGTTGTATGTATATCTATTTATTTATTGATCTTACCTAATTTAAAAAAAAATGTTTTTGGTCTAACTACTAGTGTTGATTGGAGATCGCATATTGGTGCGGTTTGTTCACTCGTTTCACACACATATATATATATATATATATGTATGTATATATATATTGTGTGTATATAATATGGTACATATATAATATGGTGTATATTCATGTGTGTGTGTATGTAATATGGTGTATATGTAATATAGTGTATATATATTGTGTATAGAGATGAGCGGGTTCGGTTCATAGAGATTCGAACCACCCCGAACTTCACGTGGTTTACACGGGTCCGAGGCAGCCACGGTTCTTCCCGCCTAACACGCAAAACCCAAACGGGGGAAAACGTCATCATCCTGCTGTCGGATTCTACAGAGATTCGGATTCCATATAAAGAGCCGTGCGTCGCTGCCATTTTCACTCGTGCATTGTCGATTGAGCAGAGAGGACGTGGCTACGTTCTCTGCCTGAAAAGCTCAATATCTGTGCTCAGTGTGCAGCATTGTGGGGACCAGTATATAGTAGTACAGTGCTGCATTGTGGTGACCACCAGTATCTAGTAGTACAGTACAGTTGTCAATTGCTGTATCTTGCAGCTCCGTGTCAGACTCAGTTCTATTCTCCGGATCAGTGCTCAATATCTGTGCTGCATTGTGGGGACCAGTATATAGTCGTACAGTGCTGCATTGTGGTGCCCACCAGTATATAGTAGTACAGTACAGTTGTCCATTGCTGTATCTTGCAGCTCCGTGTTAGACTCAGTTCTATTTTCCGGATCAGTGCTCAATATCTTTGCTGCATTGTGGGGACCAATATATAGTAGTACAGTGCTGCATTGTGGTGACCACCAGTATATAGTAGTACAGTACAGTAGGCCATAGCGTTATCTTGCTGCACCGTGTCACTTTTAGTATCCTGATCAGTGCTTAATATCTGTGCTCAGTGTCAGTGCTGCATTGTGGTGATGTTATGATTCCCGTACTCCAGACCAGATGAGATCTTATGGCAGAGGTCTGAGTACTGGAAAGATATGCTGGTTACGGGAGCAGGAAAGCCTAGTAACCCCTGGCGCCCTAACTCCGTTGTCTCGCCCGTGTTATCAGAAATCCCCTGCGAGACTATGGTTGCTTGAGCCCATGGCAGCCGCGTTCGAAGGGCGGATTATGTCTGCCCAACCCCGATGCCCCCTCAGGTCTTAATGGGAGACAAAGGGAAATCCGAGACAGGGTGATAACAAGGGGCCCTCTGACTAAGCAACCAGACCAGGGGTTACAAGCTATCTAACTTAACCAAAAGTATGTGCGGACAAACCGCCAGGGAAAAGGACAACCAAAGATCCACTGATCCGTTACTCCTATCCAGCACCGCTGGATACCAGAGTAGACTAGTGGGAGCGGAATCCTCCGCAAAAGCTCCGGAACACAATAAAACTAAATAATAAATAGTAAGCGGTCAAGCCGCAACACACGGCTACGCCGCGACTCACGAACACCACTGGATGTTAAAGGTGCTCGGTAGGACTCCAGGAAAGATGACAAATTCCGAGTACTGGATCACTGAGGACAGGAACAACCGGATGGAGCAGGACTGGAAACTCTCTGTAACAGACACAGCAACAGGAAGCTAACACCGGCGTCTGTGAGAAGTCCTGAGAGTGCTTTTATTTAGAACCCCTCCAATCCGGATCCAGACAGGGTAATGTTAATTATGCCGTGCAGCTGCATGCTGCACGGCCAGGATGAAATTTGACCTGATTCATTAGACCTAGCAACGGGGAACGCGGTCCGACAGTGGCGTCCCCGTTGCTATGGTCAGAGCGGCTCCGTGCGCCCGGCGTCTAGCGTTGCTAGGGAGCCGGCGGCTGTCTGCCTGCGGCGTCCCTAGTTGCTAGGCGCCGGGCCGCACTGACGGGCGGACCCTCGGCGCTTAACAGTACCCCCCCCTTGAGGAGGGGTCAAGGAACCCCTAAGGCCAGGCTTCTGAGGAAATTCTCGAAAAAACGCCCTTTTGAGCCTCGGGGCATGGAGATCCTCATCCAGGACCCAAGACCTTTCCTCTGGACCATAACCTCTCCAATGCACCAAAAAATAAAGCCAACCCCGGGACAACTTGGAATCGAGAACTTTCTCCACTAAGAACTCCTGCTGACCCTGTACGTCTATTGGTGATTTCCCCTGAGAGATCTTGCGAGGAAATTTACTGGACGAAACATAAGGTTTTAACAAGGAGCAATGGAAGGTATTTCCGATCCGTAAAGTTTTTGGTAACCGTAACCGGAAAGCCACTGGATTGACTTTTTTGATAATTTGAAATGGTCCAATAAATTTAGGACCCAATCTGGCTGAGGTTTGTCGAAGTTTAATGTTGCGAGTCGACAACCATACCCTATCTCCAACTTTGAAAGTGCACGGCCGCCGGAGCCTGTCAGAAAAATTTTTCTCCCGAAATGCCGCTTTTCTGAGAGCCAGGTGCACTTTTCTCCAAATGAGTTTGAGATGAGAGGTCAAGGTCAGTGAGGAGACAGAGGAATGTTGAAAAAAGGAATTAGCTCTAGGGTGAAAACCAAAAACTGTAAAAAATGGAGATACATTGGTGGAGGAATGACAGGCATTGTTGTAAGCAAACTCTGCTAACGGAAGAAACTCAGACCAGTCATTTTGGAGTTTGGCCGAGTACAAACGCAAATATTGTTTTAATGATTGATTGACTCGCTCAGTCTGCCCGTTGGATTGGGGATGGTAGCCAGACGTTAAAGATAATTTCATCTTCAATGAGGCACAAAAATACTTCCAAAATTGTGCAATGAATTGTGGACCCCGATCAGAAACAATATCAGTGGGTAACCCATGGAGTCTGAAAACATGGCGGAGGAACAAGACTGCCAATCCCTGGGCAGATGGCAATCGGGGAAGAGCAATAAAATGGGCCATTTTGCTAAAACGGTCCACTACCACCCATATGACTCGGCATCTGGCTGACAGAGGGAGGTCCACCACAAAATCCATGGAAATATGAGACCATGGCCTAAGAGGAACATTCAAGGGCATAAGTTGACCGATAGGCAAGGAACGGGGAACCTTATGCTGTGCACAGACCTGACAAGAAAAAACAAACTCCTTAATGTCTTTGGAAAGACCAGGCCACCATACCGAGCGGGAAACTAATTCAAAAGTCTTAGCGATCCCCGGATGCCCGGCAACTTTGCTATCGTGAAACTCTGTCAAAACCGTTGCTCTCAAAAACTCGGGGACATAAAGACGACCAGCAGGAGTATTACCAGGAGCTTGATGTTGAAGCTGCTTCAACTGGGTAAATAAATCTTGTGTGAGGCCTGCCCGAATGACTGAAGATGGAAGTATGGGAGTAACAGGACTGTTGTCTTGAACTGGAAGAAAACTGCGTGATAGGGCATCTGCCTTGGTATTCTTGGAACCTGGCCTGAAGGTGATAATGAACTTGAAACGAGTAAAAAATAAAGCCCAACGAGCTTGCCGGGCATTAAGCCGTTTGGCTGATTCAATGTATTGAAGATTTTTGTGATCAGTCAAAACTGAAATGGTATGAGTGGCTCCTTCAAGCCAATGCCTCCACTCCTCAAAAGCCCATTTAATAGCCAGTAATTCCCGGTTACCAACATCATAGTTGGATTCAGCAGATGAGAATTTCCTGGACATGAAGGCACAAGGATGTAATTCTAGGGAATCCGGATCCTTCTGAGACAGGATAGCCCCTACTCCAACCTCCGAGGCATCGACCTCAACAATGAAAGGCAATTCTGGGTTGGGATGTCTGAGGACAGGGGCTGAGACAAAGGCTTGTTTCAAGGCCTGAAAAGATAACTCCGCATCACGTGACCAGTTGGTAGGATCTGCTCCCTTCTTAGTCAGTGCCACAATGGTAGCAACTAGGTCAGAGAAAGAGTGAATAAATCTTCTATAGTAATTTGCAAACCCTAAAAAGCGCTGAATTGCTTTTAAATTGGTGGGTTGCGCCCAACTAAGGATGGCTTGGAGCTTCTTTGGTTCCATACAGAATCCCCGAGGGGAAATAATGTACCCTAAAAAGGATACCTCCGTGACATGAAATTCACACTTCTCCAGCTTGGCATATAGGTGATTTTCACGTAATTTTTTTAGAACCTGACGCACCTGGGTAACATGTTGTTCTATAGAGTCAGAATATATCAAAATATCGTCTAAGTAGACTACAACGAATTTTCCAAGAAATTCACGGAGCACATCGTTAATGAGATCCTGGAAAACTGCCGGAGCGTTGGACAGGCCGAAAGGCATAACCAGATACTCATAGTGGCCTGACTGAGTACTGAATGCCGTTTTCCACTCATCCCCTGACTTGATTCTGATGAGGTTATATGCTCCTCTCAGGTCAATCTTAGAAAAAATCACCGCCGAACGTAGCTGATCAAAGAGGACAGAAATCAGCGGCAAAGGGTAAGTATTCTTTACAGAGATTTTATTCAAGGCTCTAAAGTCGATGCAAGGTCTGAGTGATCCATCCTTCTTCTCCACGAAGAAGAAGCCTGCACTTAAAGGGGATTTAGATGGCCTGATAAATCCTTTCCCTAGGCTTTCTTTAACATACTCATTCATGGCCACAGTTTCAGGTCCGGACAATGCATATAACCTTCCCTTAGGCAAAGTGGCACCAGGAATTAACTCAATAGAACAATCATAAGGCCTATGGGGAGGCAGAATATCCGCATTGCCCTTGGAAAATACATCAACAAAATCCTGGTATACCACAGGAATGGGTGCGGGAATGACAGCAGCAATTCTGATGGGAAGCGTAATACATTCCTTATTACAGATGGTACCCCATTGTAAGATCTCCCCCATCTGCCAATCAATGATGGGATTATGAAAGGCCAGCCAAGGGTGACCCAGAACCACAGGAACTGCTGGGCAATGGGTAAGGAAAAACTCAATCTTTTCAGAATGCAGAGCTCCTACCGAAAGTAGAACAGAAGGTGTACAGAGAGAAATAACCCCATTGGACAAGGGACTCCCATCTAAACCATGCATGGTGATACACCTACCCAAGGCTAACTGAGGAATACCTAAGGCCTTGGCCCATGTTAAATCCATAAAGTTCCCTGCAGCTCCACTGTCCACAAAAGCCGAGACCGAAGAACAGAGGCTGCCAAAGGAAACTTTAGCTGGAACCAACAGTGAATTATTTGAGGAGATAAGCTGTAGACCAAAGTGAACCCCCTCACAACTCACTTGGTCGAGGCGTTTCCCGACTTGTTCGGACAACTACGGGCAAAATGTCCCTTACCCCCACAGTATAAACAAAGACCAGAATTTTGCCTTCTGGTTCTTTCTTCTGGAGACAGTTTGGAGAGGCCTATCTGCATGGGCTCCTCTATGTCCACAGGAATGGAAAAAACACAAGGAGTAGACCCGACAGATGCTCCTTTTTCAGCCCTCCGCTCTCTGAGACGACGATCAATCTTAATAGAGAGCTCCATGAGTTTATCGAGAGTCTCAGGAGCGGGATACTGAAGGAGACTGTCTTTTATAGACTCGGATAAGCCGAGGCGAAACTGACTGCGCAAGGCTGGGTCATTCCATCCACAGTCGTTCGACCAACGGCGAAACTCTGTACAATAAATCTCTGCGGGATTCCTACCCTGTCTGAGAGCACGCAACTGACTCTCGGCGGATGCCTCTCTATCAGGGTCGTCATACAAAAGCCCTAAGGACCCCAGAAAGGCGTCTACAGACAATAAAGCTGGATCGTCTGTCTTTAAACCAAAAGCCCAGGTCTGAGGATCCCCCTGTAGCAGAGAAATAATAATTCCTACCCGCTGAGATTCCGTACCTGAGGATACTGGTCTTAAACGAAAATACAGTTTACAAGACTCTTTAAAATTAAAAAACTGCTTTCTATCCCCAGAAAAACGGTCAGGCAGATGCATTTTTGGTTCAGAAATGACCCTCGGGGAAGTCCGTAACAGATCTTCCTGTGACCTCACCCGAAGGGACAGATCCTGAACCATCTGAGTAAGCTCTTGGATCTGGCTAACTAAAAGCTGGCCAGGATTTGGCCCAACACCGGTGGGATTCATGAAGCTGACAAAATCTCCCAACTGAATAAGGGAAAAAATTAACTCCTGTTGATTTTAAATTTTAGTCTGGCCGGTGTTAATGTTATGATTCCCGTACTCCAGACCAGATGAGATCTTATGGCAGAGGTCTGAGTACTGGAAAGATATGCTGGTTACGGGAGCAGGAAAGCCTAGTAACCCCTGGCGCCCTAACTCCGTTGTCTCGCCCGTGTTATCAGAAATCCCCTGCGAGACTATGGTTGCTTGAGCCCATGGCAGCCGCGTTCGAAGGGCGGATTATGTCTGCCCAACCCCGATGCCCCCTCAGGTCTTAATGGGAGACAAAGGGAAATCCGAGACAGGGTGATAACAAGGGGCCCTCTGACTAAGCAACCAGACCAGGGGTTACAAGCTATCTAACTTAACCAAAAGTATGTGCGGACAAACCGCCAGGGAAAAGGACAACCAAAGATCCACTGATCCGTTACTCCTATCCAGCACCGCTGGATACCAGAGTAGACTAGTGGGAGCGGAATCCTCCGCAAAAGCTCCGGAACACAATAAAACTAAATAATAAATAGTAAGCGGTCAAGCCGCAACACACGGCTACGCCGCGACTCACGAACACCACTGGATGTTAAAGGTGCTCGGTAGGACTCCAGGAAAGATGACAAATTCCGAGTACTGGACCACTGAGGACAGGAACAACCGGATGGAGCAGGACTGGAAACTCTCTGTAACAGACACAGCAACAGGAAGCTAACACCGGCGTCTGTGAGAAGTCCTGAGAGTGCTTTTATTTAGAACCCCTCCAATCCGGATCCAGACAGGGTAATGTTAATTATGGCCAGGATGAAATTTGACCTGATTCATTAGACCTAGCAACGGGGAACGCGGTCCGACAGTGGCGTCCCCGTTGCTATGGTCAGAGCGGCTCCGTGCGCCCGGCGTCTAGCGTTGCTAGGGAGCCGGCGGCTGTCTGCCTGCGGCGTCCCTAGTTGCTAGGCGCCGGGCCGCACTGACGGGCGGACCCTCGGCGCCTAACAGGTGACCAGTATACTACAGTACAATAGTCCAGTGCTGTTCTCGCTGCTCAGTGTCAGTTCTCCGTAGTATCTTCAGTGATCAGTATAATCAGTTCTCAGTATAATCAGTGCGCTGTTAGACGTGCGCCCGTTTTCCGCCATTAGTGCATTGGGATTTAGACAATTGATGAAGTTATTGTGTCCCCGGTACAAAATCCCATCTAGATTTCACTCCACTAGGCAGGCGATAGCGAGATTTTACCAATTAATATCAGTGATTTATAATTATTAATTACAGTGATCTTGCCAAATAATTCCAGTGATTTTGTCATTTTCTTCCATTGATTTGGACCAATAATACCACTGATTAGAACGAATAATTCCTGTGATTTTGTCATTTTCTTCCAGTGATTTGGACCAATAATACCATTGATTAGAACGAATAATTCCAGTGATTATGTCATTTTCTTCTAGTGATTTGGACCAATAATACCATTGATTAGAACGAATAATTCCTGTGATTTTGTCATTTTCTTCTAGTGATTTGGACCAATAATACCACTGATTAGAACGAATAATTCCTGTGATTTTGTCATTTTCTTCCAGTGATTTGGATCAATAATACCTTTGATTAGAACGAATAATTCCTGTGATTTTGTCATTTTCTTCCAGTGATTTGGACCAATAATACCATTGATTAGAACGAATAATTCCTGTGATATTGAGGTGTTTGTGTCGCTTAGCTTAGCCGTCCAGCGACCACAGTGAACCTCCTTTTCTCTTTTCTTTGCATCATGTGCTGTTTGGGGCGAATTTTTTTAAGTGCCATCCTGTCTGACACTGCAGTGCCACTCCAAGATGGGCCAGGTGTTTGTGTCGGCCACTTGGGTCGCTTAGCTTAGTCATCCAGCGACCTTGGTGCAAATTGTAGGACTAAAAATAATATTGTGAGGTGTGAGGTGTTCAGAATAGACTGGAAATGAGTGGAAATTATGGTTATTGAGGTTAATAATACTATAGGATCAAAAGGGTGTAGTACGGTATGCCGGCGCTCGGGCTCCCGGCGACCAGCATACCGGCGCCAGGAGCCCGACCGCCGGCATACTGACAGTGTGGCGAGCGCAAATGAGCCCCTTGCAGGCTCACTGCGCTCGCCGCGCTGCGGGCACGGTGGCGCGCTAAGCGCGCCACACTATTTTATTCTCCCTCCAGGGGGGTCGTGGACCCCCACGAGGGAGAATAGTTGTCGGTATGCCGGGTGTCAGGATTCCGGCGCCGGTATACTGTGCGCCGGGATCCCGACATTCGGCATACAGAAGACCACCCGATCAAAATGACCCCCAAATTCTATGATTTAAGCTGTTTTTGAAAAAAAACACCCGAATCCAAAACACACCCGAATCCGACAAAAAAATTTCAGGGAGGTTTTGCCAAAACGCGTCCGAATCCAAAACACGGCCGCGGAACCGAATCCAGAACCAAAACCCGAAAAATTTCCGGTGCACATCACTAACTGTGTATATGTAATATTGTGTATATATAATATGGTGTGCATATATATATTGTGTTTATGTAATATGGTGTATATATAATATGGTGTATATTTTATATGGTGTATATATAATATACACCAACTGATACTTTTTTTTAAGCATTTACAAATAACAAATGAGTGTAATGCAGAACGCTTTGTTTGCTTTGTGTTCTGGTGTTGTGTTGTGTTGATAAAATTTTGTTAAGTATGCAGAAGACTTTAAACCTCCTAATGATAATGTGTGGACCTCCATTCTAAAAGTAAACATTCTATACCCTTAATACCATGAAATAATGACACGGAGACTTGAAATTGGCAGAAAATTGTTAGCTATTTATTGTACCCTAACCATTAGAAAAAACCTGTAAAGTAAAAATGAAGTTAACATGCCGATTCAACCGACATATGGTGGCAGAAAAAAGAACGGCTATAACCCACTGAAGATAACCTCAGAAACATTAAAAACCCAAACAATCCTAATCTACCACAAACCATACATAGGTAATAGGTGCCCGACTCAGACCTCCACGCTGACTGCCCACCCTGATGGGTGATGACGCTGCCCCCTGATGGGTGATCTAGCGGCCTTAAAAGTCAATGGAGGTGAGTGCACCTAAACCACACCAAACTGTAAAAACTGTGACTAACAAGTCAAACTACAACCTGCCGTTCTTTTCCGCCAACAAATAGCCAACGATAAACCACAACTAACTAACTAACTAACTAATATGGTGTATATTTTATATGGTGTATATATAATATACACCAACTGATACTTTTTGTCAAGCATTTACAAATATCAAATGAGTGTAATGCAGAACGCTTTGTTTGCTTTGTGTACTGGTGTGGTGTTGTGTTGATAAAAGTTTGTTAAGTATGCAGAAGACTTTTCTGCTGATAATTCCAAGATACAAATTAAAAATTGACAGAAGATTTAGTTACTGTGCACAATGATCATTATGTGCTTGTTCCCTATCAACAAATATAATCATTTAAATCCTCAAAACCCCGCGGTGCTTTATACTCTGCTGATTCACCCTTTTTTGTCGCCAAGATGTTTTGTTTTATTTTTTTACATGCAACTTTTGTACATTCACACTCCACAGATGGTGCTGATTATATACGTTCTGTCTTCTAAGCACATCATACCTCTCGCTGCTCTTTCACTAATTGCATTAATTGCCAATGGTTGGTTCACAATGTACTGAATATTCCATGAAAACATTATAAAATGAGCAGCTCTTCATATTTCTGAGGCTGTGACTATATTAGAGACAAAGTTATAGGTTGTTCGATGCATGCTGCCCACTGCTGCTGTGTTTGTGAGAATATCTGTCCAGGGTTGACGCGGCGATTACATGGATCTAGGCGTTTGCTTAAGGGTCGAGTAAAACAGTAAGTTGGTGATACAATTGTTTTACCCTGTGGCTGCCACCAGATGGCTCCCAGCAATTTAATTATTGCTCCATTGGGCACGAAAAGCCCGTGTGGTGTGGGAGGGCGGTCAGGGGTTGTCGACGTTTCAGCTAGCCACCACCTGATGGCCATCAGAGAAGCGCGGTAAGTCGGCACTTTGGGCATCCAAATGGGAGTTTGGTTGCTCAAAGCAGTACTTTATCTGGGTTTATGGCTAAGCCCGGTACCCTGCACACGTGGCACTCATGCCCGACAGGGGTTGGGGATAATTGACTTCTTCCGATGGGCACCCATTACGTTAGGGAAACCACAAAACAATTAAATGCCCCTCTAAGCGGTGAAAGTATCAAGCGCTGGCCGGTGGTAGCTTCTTTTTTCTTTGTTGTGGCAGAAAAAGGGGTAATTACTGCAACTCGACATGCATGATACTCTATAGAGAAATTAGAGACTTCTCCAGCACTGACTGACTTTCATATTGCCACCCCAGTAGCCAGCCGTGGCAGTGCAATGATTTCTTAAACTACCATGGACTAAGCTGTGTCATGCCTTCCTCCACATAGCTCCACATAACGGGCAGTACGGACGGTGTAATGGTTAGCATTACTGCCTCACAGCGCCGAGGTCATGGGATCGATTCCCACCATGGCCCCAACTGTGTGGAGTTTGTATATTCTCTCCGTACTTGCGTGGGTTTCCTCCGGGTACTCCGGTTTCCTCCCACAATCCAAAAATTTACTGGTAGGTTAATTGGCTCCCAACAAAATTAACCCTAGCGTGAATGTGTGTGCGTGTACATGTGATAGGGAATATAGATTGTAAGCTCCACTGGGGCAGGGACTGATGTGAATGAGCAAAATATTCTCTGGAAAGCGCTGCGGAATATGTGTGTGCTATATAAATAACCGGTAAAAAATAAATAAATAAATAAATAGCTTTGTGCTGAAATCTTATTTATATCTCTAATGCAACAAAATTACAGTGCATGGGTACCCGTTTGGCACTGGCATTGCATGCAGCTGCTCTTTGCACCACACATGGTTATACTTGATCTGTGACTTTATACCGATTCCTACAGTATGTGACAAAAATATCACCCCTAAGTGCCTAGGAAACTAATTGGTGTGGCGATTCTCCAGATACGTCAATCTGAGAATGCTGGGTGTGGTAAATCAACACGGTAACTGCCACCAGCAGAAGTACCTTTTGGGTCAAGCCTAGGGTCTCCTGCTCTCACCCCAAAACACAATTACTAATATGTAAAAATTACTATTAGTATTTGGGGCTGCAAACTTATTGCTGAAACCTGAGCTAAAAGCGACAACTAAGCAGAACTCGCACAATCTATCCCCTCAGGCTCAGGCCTTGGAGACCAGGTAATACTGAACTGTAATTATACTTGAACGCTAATTGTTTAGATTTGAGAAAAAAAGCCATTTGAAATAATAGATACTAATCCCTAATGATGGTGATAATTATGCGGAACCCCAGTAGCATACATTTCATGGAACACTGAGGCTTTGTATGTTTGAAACCAAAAATTCTCAAATAAATAGCTGAATATCTTGCAAAATGACCATGAAATTCCAAATACTCTACAGAACCAGCCACTGTATGTATGGCGTAGGATTTCTGGAGATCTAAGGCATTCTTTCAAGGTGTTATATTAATGTAGTTCTTCAATGATTATTTAATGACCAAAAAGTTACTGATCGTAATCGTAGCCTATACTGTACACTCCCCGTACAGTATTTCTATTAAAAGCAATAAGCTGGGTACACACTTGTCCAATGCTTGAGAGATCTGACTCCCGACCGAACCTGCTTAAAAACTAGGAGACCCAACCGTTGTCCAGGCAACCGACATTGTAGTGGGTAGGCTGCGGAGACCAAAGTAGACGATCGATCTCCGGTCTTGGCAGCCCAGCACACTATCAGCATTTCGGCAGTGCAAGATCCAGAGGAATCCCAGCACCATTTGCTGCTGAAGCGTGGCTCGGTGAAGGATATGGTGGAGGGTTGCAAGGTGGTGGTTTAAATAACTTTACCTGTGCAGAGTATAGCAGCGGGCTCGGGCTCGACTTCCAGTTTCAAAAATGGAAAAATGGTGCCATGGTGCCATTATTGAAATTCAAGACGGCCATGGCAAGCCAATCACAGCTTGCTGCATCATCACCCCACCCCCTTGTGCCAGCTAATATTAGCCAGCGTGAGGCAGCAGCTGTCAGTCCGACGGCGGTGGAGTAGTGAAGAGCTAATGAAGAAATAAGACGCCGGGGAAGTCCTGGATAGGCAGCAGCAATGCAAAAGAGCTTAAAGGAAGCTACCCTCCAAGTGAAGACGCTTCATAATTAAATATTAAAACATTAGGTGGCGTTTTTTTATTTTAATACAGTATTTCTTTTACAGGGGGCCTATAGGTACCGTCGGGTACTTAATTTCCCACATGCTGGTACTTGTGGTACTCCAAGTACCAGCATGCAGGGGAGGCTTGCTGGGACCTGTAGTCCACCTGAAAAAGACAATATTATATTTTTAAATATTGTACTATCAACTCGGCACCCAAAGCCCAGGGGTGCTGGGATAGCCCCAGGCTTCCACTCTGGCCTTGGATGCCCTGTAGAGGGGGAACCCCTTTATTGGGGAGGGTCTCCACTTCCCCAGTAATCCCTGGCCTGGGCTGACGTTTTGGCCACAGGACCCCATACATTCCCTGGCTGTGGCATTACTCCCCTGCTAGTGGAGCCTGGTGCTGGTTCTGAAAATATGGGGGACTCATTTTGTTCCCCATATTTCTAGAACCAGGGCCAGCTACAAACACCCAGTGCTGGTTCATTAAATACGGGGGGGGGGGGGGGGGGGGGGGGCATACATGTTTTGTTTCTGTGTGTTTTTTTCTTTGTATTGTTTGGACCAGGGCTGGCTCAAAGAGCTATGCCTTTTGGGGGGACCCACATTTTTTTATTTATTTTTTGTTCTAAAAGAACATTAAAATGCTCTCCCCATCCCCCCTTAACCATTATCATCAAATACATTCCTCACCCCTTCTCCCACAGCCAAATTATTTTTTTCAGCAGAATTGGTCATAGATTGGTCTGCTGATAAATTGGACAAGTGTGTAGCGAGGACTGGCTGTAGAATCAGGTCTGCAGAAGGATTGTATAAACAGAAAAAACACAGGAATGTCACAAGGAAGCGCATACAGATACCTTCTGATGAAACCGTGAGATCATAAGCACGGAGAAACGCGTTAAGGATTTTATTAAACCATCTGCAGGCTGTCCAGACTATATTCATGCCAGAGGACGTTTTGGATCAACCATCTAAACAACCGCTGGAAGTGTGCAACCCACCCCCATGGACGCCGCTGTCACGGCCACTCCCACTAAAGTACTCCGGCTCAATCTGCTTAAGCGTAAGCCTCACGGAAATTATACTGCACTGCTGTGGTGAGCAAAAATCATTGGCGGTGGGGAGAGAAGGGGTAATCAGCTGCCACGCTGCAGGCACACTGGGAATTCTTTGGTTGTATAGAAACATCTCTTTGGTCCACGGGCACAAAATAACAAAGTGACTAATTATAAAATAACCAGTCCTTCACCGGGAGTTACAAAAATAGCACTGAGTGTGCTTAAGAATATCCTTAATTGGAGCTCCAGACGTACATGCATATTTATGGACGGTATTAGTAATAATTTAGTCATATGGACTTTTATCCTGCAGCACTGATATTGGTGTGTTTTAAAGTTTTAGCATAATTGTGTTGTGTATAAATATATAATTCATAATTTGAATAAATATTTTTAAATATTAGATAAAAACTCAATTTATGTATGTGCTTCCTTGTGACATTCCTGTGTTTTTTCTATATATAACTATTGAGTATTGCAGAATACTCTATTGGGAGCTGCATTATATATTTTTATAGGTTCCGATCTGTGGAAAATTAATCTAAGTGCGCTTGATATTATTGATACAGGTTTGACAGTTAAAGCTGTTTGAGTTTTGGATTGTATAAGCAGTCTGATCTCCCGGGGATTGGACAAGTGTGTATCCAGCTTTACAGGGAAGATACAGCACTTATAGGGGTGACTTTGCTATTGCGGTGATGGGGTACACTCATAAAGCCAGTGTATATGCAGCCGATTTGACCAACTCAATGGCAAAATTACACTGAGATATTTATGATTATGGTTCAAAGGGTCGACTTAGTTCAGGTCAACAGTCAATAGAAATGGTTGACACAGGACAGGTCGGCACATAAAAATGTCGACATGGCATTTTTTTTTTACTGTTTTTGGTGTTATTTATTGCGTAACATGATCAGGAACCCCAATTAGTCTACTGCGTCACCTTGCATGGCTTGCAAACTGCGGGCAAGGTGCCTCGCCCCATTACCGCTGCGCTCGGCACAGGTTACTATTCCCAATCGTAGCCCACATGGATGGTAAAATATGAAAAAGTAAAAAAACATTTATTTTTTTAAACCGTCCTTTACTTGTGTTGACGTCTTGTGTCAACCATTTTAATATGTCACCCTTTTTTCATGTCGATCTTGTCCACGTTGACCAATAGTGGTCAACCTATTGACTGTCAAGTTAAGTATTATCGACCTAGGATCCGGATACCTATGTAGACTTAGGGGGAGATGCATCAATCCTAAAGAGGACAAGTGAAGTTCTAGTACTTTCTATAACATAAGAGGTATAATGCGATTGGTTGATATGATATTTCTCCACTTGGTTTTATACATCTCCCCCTATGATTATCTTTGTGAAAAGCAGAGAATCTTGATGACGTTCCAGTTGCGAGAAGGGAGATGAAAGAAGAGACAGCCAGAAAGAAGTACCCTAAAGGGGGATTAATGTGACAGGGCACACTTGGTATGTAGTGAGAGAATCATGGCTGCCCCACTAGAAGGTCAGGGGTGAACACCAAATAGAGAGACAGAGCCATGTGCACTCCAGCCAGAACACCAAAAAAGAGCCGGGAGACCTACTGCAGTATCAAGACCACGTTGTCTGCTGTCACCAGCCATTTCTCCTTATCCTGGCAGAAACCCAGCCTGCAACTATAAAAAGCAAAGCTACCTAAAAGCATTACCGGGTTACCGACGTTCAATGCATTAACGTTAAATGCATTTTCCCACCAATCCACCATTGACCTTACCTCCCTATAATAAATGTACCGTGATGGTTTTATATATTGTTGCCCTTTTTGATTCTCAATGAAAGGTTGGTGACCGGTAGACGGGGTCTCCCAGGGCGATCACTAACAGGAGAATTCCTTCTGCATTCTTGAGACAATAGATTCAGGTGGAGACACTGCATCAAACAAAACAGCACATACCAGCAACACCCTCCTGGAAATGGAGTGAGAGGGTGTTATACAAAGAATGATAGTTTATATAAAAGTATTATTGTATAGGTGACAATTAGAGATGAGCGGGTTCGGTTCCTCGGAATCCGAACCCCCCCGAACTTCACCCATTTTACACAGTTCCGAGGCAGATTCGAATCTTCCCGCCTTGCTCGGTTAACCCGAGCGCGCCCGAACGTCATCATCCCGCTGTCGGATTCTCGCGAGATTCGTATTCTCAGTTTCTGTGTTCAGTGTGCTGCAAATATCTGTGCTCAGTGTGCTGCAAATATCTGTGCTCAGTGTGCTGCAAATATCTGTGCTCAGTGTGCTGCAAATATCTACGTTCTCTGCCTGAAAAACGCTCCATATCTGTGCTCAGTGTGCTGCAAATATCTGTGCTCAGTGTGCTTTATTGTGGGGACTGGGGACCACCAGTATTATATAGCACGAGGGCAGTGCAGAGTTTTGCTGACCAGTGACCACCAGTATTATACGTTCTCTACCTGAAAAACGCTCCATATCTGTGCTGCATTATAGTATATAGTAGTAGGACAGTGCATAATTTTGCTGACCACCAGTATATAATATATAGCAGTACGGCACAGTAGGCCACTGCTCTACCTACCTCTGTGTTGTCAAGTATACTATCCATCCATACCTGTGGTGCATTTAAGTTGTGCGCAGTATATATATAGTAGTAGGACAGTGCATAATTTTGCTGACCACCAGTATATAATATATAGCAGTACGGTACAGTAGGCCACTGCTCTACCTACCTCTGTGTCGTCAAGTATACTATCAATCCATACCTGTGGTGCATTTAAGTTGTGCGCAGTATATATATAGTAGTAGGACAGTGCATCATTTTGCTGACCACCAGTATATAATATATAGCAGTACGGTACAGTAGGCCACTGCTCTACCTACCTCTGTGTCGTCAAGTATACTATCCATCCATACCTGTGGTGCATTTAAGTTGTGCGCAGTATATATATAGTAGTAGGACAGTGCATAATTTTGCTGACCACCAGTATATAATATATAGCAGTACGGTACAGTAGGCCACTGCTCTACCTACCTCTGTGTCGTCAAGTATACTATCCGTCCATACCTGTGGTGCATTTAAGTTGTGCGCAGTATATATAGTAGTAGGCCATTGCTATTGATATATTAGTGGCATATAATTCCACGCATTAAAAAATGGAGAACAAAAATGTGGAGTGTAAAATAGGGAAAGATCAAGATCCACTTCCACCTCGTGCTGAAGCTGCTGCCACTAGTCATGGCCGAAACGATGAAATGCCATCAACGTCGTCTGCCAAGGCCGATGCCCAATGTCATAGTAGAGAGCATGTAAAATCCAAAAAACAAAAGTTCAGTAAAATGACCCAAAAATCTAAATTAAAAGTGTCTGAGGAGAAGCGTAAACTTGCCAATATGCCATTTACCACTATTAGTGTCTGGCGCTAATCACTGTATATACAGATGTATGTATAACTGTGGATAGGTGCATGCATCCACATACACACCTACCTCACATATATACAAACCGTTAGAATATAAAGATTAATATGTGTATGGTCTTAAAAATAAGAACCAATATATTCAACAAAGCAGCAAAGGAAAATAGGCTATTGGATATAGCCAACACAATCCCATCTGATATGCAAGCTAACAAAATTCTAAAAAACTCCTTGCGCTAATATAATTAATTAGAGGCAACAGGGCATGAACATACTCAATACATTAATTCTTTTGTATTATTTTTTAATATCTATGAAATCAATCATATAAAACACAAAAAAACACTACATGACTTATAGAGATGAGCGGGTTCGGTTCCTCGGAATCCGAACCCGCCCGAACTTCAGCTTTTTTTACACGGATCCGAGCGACTCGGATCTTCCCGCCTTGCTCGGTTAACCCGAGCGCGCCCGAACGTCATCATGACGCTGTCGGATTCTCGCGAGGCTCGGATTCTATCGCGAGACTCGGATTCTATATAAGGAGCCGCGCGTCGCCGCCATTTTCACACGTGCATTGAGATTGATAGGGAGAGGACGTGGCTGGCGTCCTCTCCATTTAGATTAGAAGAGAGAGAGTGAGATTGAGACAGAGACACTTGATTTACTGGAGCTTAGGAGTACTAGAGAGAGAGTGCAGAGTTTACTAGTGACAGACCACTGACCAGTGACCACCAGTGCAGTTTTATTTAATATAATCCGTTCTCTGCCTGAAAAAAACGATACACAGTGACTCAGTCACATACCATATCTGTGCTCAGCCCAGTGTGCTGCATCATCTATGTATAATATCTGACTGTGCTCACACAGCTTAATTGTGGGGGAGACTGGGGAGCAGTTATAGGTTATAGCAGGAGCCAGGAGTACATACATATTATTAAAATTAAACAGTGCACACTTTTGCTGCAGGAGTGCCACTGCCAGTGTGACTGACCAGTGACCTGACCACACTGACCACCAGTATAGTATACTATATTGTGATTGCCTGAAAAAGTTAAACACTCGTCGTGTGACTTGTGTGGTGTTTTTTTATTCTATAAAAAACTCATTCTGCTGACAGACAGTGTCCAGCTGGTCCGTCATTATATAATATATACCTGTCCGGCTGCAGTAGTGATATATATATATTTTTTATATCATTATTTATCATCCAGTCGCAGCAGACACAGTACGGTAGTTCATGGCTGTAGCTACCTCTGTGTCGGCACTCGGCAGTCCATCCATAATTGTATACCACCTACCCGTGGTTTTTTTTTCTTTCTTCTTTATACATACTACATCTCATTATCATCCAGTCTATATTAGCAGCAGACACAGTACAGTACGGTAGTCCACGGCTGTAGCTACCTCTGTGTCGGCACTCGGCAGTCCATCCATAATTGTATACCACCTACCCGTGGTTTTTTTTTTTTTCTTTATACATACTACATCTCATTATCATCCAGTCTATATTAGCAGCAGACACAGTACAGTACGGTAGTCCACGGCTGTAGCTACCTCTGTGTCGGCACTCGGCAGTCCATCCATAATTGTATACCACCTACCCGTGGTTTTTTTTTCTTTCTTCTTTATACATACTACATCTCATTATCATCCAGTCTATATTAGCAGCAGACACAGTACAGTACGGTAGTCCACGGCTGTAGCTACCTCTGTGTCGGCACTCGGCAGTCCATCCATAATTGTATACCACCTACCCGTGGTTTTTTTTTTTCTTCTTTATACATACTACATCTCATTATCATCCAGTCTATATTAGCAGCAGACACAGTACAGTACGGTAGTCCACGGCTGTAGCTACCTCTGTGTCGGCACTCGGCAGTCCATCCATAATTGTATACCACCTACCCGTGGTTTTTTTTTCTTTCTTCTTTATACATACTACATCTCATTATCAACCAGTCTATATTAGCAGCAGACACAGTACAGTACGGTAGTCCACGGCTGTAGCTACCTCTGTGTCGGCACTCGGCAGTCCATCCATAATTGTATACCACCTACCCGTGGTTTTTTTTTCTTTCTTCTTTATACATACTACATCTCATTATCATCCAGTCTATATTAGCAGCAGACACAGTACAGTACGGTAGTCCACGGCTGTAGCTACCTCTGTGTCGGCACTCGGCAGTCCATCCATAATTGTATACCACCTACCCGTGGTTTTTTTTTCTTTCTTCTTTATACATACTACATCTCATTATCATCCAGTCTATATTAGCAGCAGACACAGTACAGTACGGTAGTCCACGGCTGTAGCTACCTCTGTGTCGGCACTCGGCAGTCCATCCATAATTGTATACCACCTACCCGTGGTTTTTTTTTCTTTCTTCTTTATACATACTACATCTCATTATCAACCAGTCTATATTAGCAGCAGACACAGTACAGTACGGTAGTCCACGGCTGTAGCTACCTCTGTGTCGGCACTCGGCAGTCCATCCATAATTGTATACTAGTATCCATCCATCTCCATTGTTTACCTGAGGTGCCTTTTAGTTGTGCCTATTAAAATATGGAGAACAAAAATGTTGAGGTTCCAAAATTAGGGAAAGATCAAGATCCACTTCCACCTCGTGCTGAAGCTGCTGCCACTAGTCATGGCCGAGACGATGAAATGCCAGCAACGTCGTCTGCCAAGGCCGATGCCCAATGTCATAGTACAGAGCATGTCAAATCCAAAACACCAAATATCAGTAAAAAAAGGACTCCAAAACCTAAAATAAAATTGTCGGAGGAGAAGCGTAAACTTGCCAATATGCCATTTACCACACGGAGTGGCAAGGAACGGCTGAGGCCCTGGCCTATGTTCATGGCTAGTGGTTCAGCTTCACATGAGGATGGAAGCACTCAGCCTCTCGCTAGAAAAATGAAAAGACTCAAGCTGGCAAAAGCACAGCAAAGAACTGTGCGTTCTTCGAAATCCCAAATCCACAAGGAGAGTCCAATTGTGTCGGTTGCGATGCCTGACCTTCCCAACACTGGACGTGAAGAGCATGCGCCTTCCACCATTTGCACGCCCCCTGCAAGTGCTGGAAGGAGCACCCGCAGTCCAGTTCCTGATAGTCAGATTGAAGATGTCAGTGTTGAAGTACACCAGGATGAGGAGGATATGGGTGTTGCTGGCGCTGGGGAGGAAATTGACAAGGAGGATTCTGATGGTGAGGTGGTTTGTTTAAGTCAGGCACCCGGGGAGACACCTGTTGTCCGTGGGAGGAATATGGCCGTTGACATGCCTGGTGAAAATACCAAAAAAATCAGCTCTTCGGTGTGGAAGTATTTCACCAGAAATGCGGACAACATTTGTCAAGCCGTGTGTTCCCTTTGTCAAGCTGTAATAAGTAGGGGTAAGGACTTTAACCACCTTGGAACATCCTCCCTTATACGTCACCTGCAGCGCATTCATAATAAGTCAGTGACAAGTTCAAAAACTTTGGCCGACAGCGGAAGCAGTCCACTGACCAGTATATCCCTTCCTCTTGTAACCAAGCTCACGCAAACCACCCCACCAACTCCCTCAGTGTCAATTTCCTCCTTCCCCAGGAATGCCAATAGTCCTGCAGGCCATGTCACTGGCAATTCTGACGAGTCCTCTCCTGCCTGGGATTCCTCCGATGCATCCTTGCGTGTAACGCCTACTGCTGCTGGCGCTGCTGTTGTTGCTGCTGGGAGTCGATGGTCATCCCAGAGGGGAAGTCGTAAGCCCACTTGTACTACTTCCAGTAAGCAATTGACTGTCCAACAGTCCTTTGCGAGGAAGATGAAATATCACAGCAGTCATCCTGCTGCAAAGCGGATAACTGAGGCCTTGACAACTATGTTGGTGTTAGACGTGCATCCGGTATCCGCCGTTAGTTCACAGGGAACTAGACAATTTATTGAGGCAGTGTGCCCCCGTTACCAAATACCATCTAGGTTCCACTTCTCTAGGCAGGCGATACCGAGAATGTACACGGACGTCAGAAAAAGACTCACCAGTGTCCTAAAAAATGCAGTTGTACCCAATGTCCACTTAACCACGGACATGTGGACAAGTGGAGCAGGGCAGGGTCAGGACTATATGACTGTGACAGCCCACTGGGTAGATGTATGGACTCCCGTCGCAAGAACAGCAGCGGCGGCACCAGTAGCAGCATCTCGCAAACGCCAACTCTTTCCTAGGCAGGCTACGCTTTGTATCACCGCTTTCCAGAATACGCACACAGCTGAAAACCTCTTACGGCAACTGAGGAAGATCATCGCGGAATGGCTTACCCCAATTGGACTCTCCTGTGGATTTGTGGCATCGGACAACGCCAGCAATATTGTGTGTGCATTAAATATGGGCAAATTCCAGCACGTCCCATGTTTTGCACATACCTTGAATTTGGTGGTGCAGAATTTTTTAAAAAACGACAGGGGCGTGCAAGAGATGCTGTCGGTGGCCAGAAGAATTGCGGGACACTTTCGGCGTACAGGCACCACGTACAGAAGACTGGAGCACCACCAAAAACTACTGAACCTGCCCTGCCATCATCTGAAGCAAGAAGTGGTAACGAGGTGGAATTCAACCCTCTATATGCTTCAGAGGTTGGAGGAGCAGCAAAAGGCCATTCAAGCCTATACAATTGAGCACGATATAGGAGGTGGAATGCACCTGTCTCAAGTGCAGTGGAGAATGATTTCAACGTTGTGCAAGGTTCTGATGCCCTTTGAACTTGCCACACGTGAAGTCAGTTCAGACACTGCCAGCCTGAGTCAGGTCATTCCCCTCATCAGGCTTTTGCAGAAGAAGCTGGAGACATTGAAGGAGGAGCTAACACGGAGCGATTCCGCTAGGCATGTGGGACTTGTGGATGGAGCCCTTAATTCGCTTAACAAGGATTCACGGGTGGTCAATCTGTTGAAATCAGAGCACTACATTTTGGCCACCGTGCTCGATCCTAGATTTAAAACCTACCTTGGATCTCTCTTTCCGGCAGACACAAGTCTGCTGGGGTTGAAAGACCTGCTGGTGAGAAAATTGTCAAGTCAAGCGGAACGCGACCTGTCAACATCTCCTCCTTCACATTCTCCCGCAACTGGGGGTGCGAGGAAAAGGCTCAGAATTCCGAGCCCACCCGCTGGCGGTGATGCAGGGCAGTCTGGAGCGACTGCTGATGCTGACATCTGGTCCGGACTGAAGGACCTGACAACGATTACGGACATGTCGTCTACTGTCACTGCATATGATTCTCTCAACATTGAAAGAATGGTGGAGGATTATATGAGTGACCGCATCCAAGTAGGCACGTCACACAGTCCGTACTTATACTGGCAGGAAAAAGAGGCAATTTGGAAGCCCATGCACAAACTGGCTTTATTCTACCTAAGTTGCCCTCCCACAAGTGTGTACTCCGAAAGAGTGTTTAGTGCCGCCGCTCACCTTGTCAGCAATCGGCGTACGAGGTTACATCCAGAAAATGTGGAGAAGATGATGTTCATTAAAATGAATTATAATCAATTCCTCCGCGGAGACATTGACCAGCAGCAATTGCCTCCACAAAGTACACAGGGAGCTGAGATGGTGGATTCCAGTGGGGACGAATTGATAATCTGTGAGGAGGGGAATGTACACGGTGATATATCGGAGGATGATGATGAGGTGGACATCTTGCCTCTGTAGAGCCAGTTTGTGCAAGGAGAGATTAATTGCTTCTTTTTTGGGGGGGGTCCAAACCAACCCGTCATATCAGTCACAGTCGTGTGGCAGACCCTGTCACTGAAATGATGGGTTGGTTAAAGTGTGCATGTCCTGTTTTGTTTATACAACATAAGGGTGGGTGGGAGGGCCCAAGGACAATTCCATCTTGCACCTCTTTTTTTCTTTTATTTTTCTTTGCGTCATGTGCTGTTTGGGGAGGGTTTTTTGGAAGGGACATCCTGCGTGACACTGCAGTGCCACTCCTAGATGGGCCCGGTGTTTGTGTCGGCCACTAGGGTCGCTTATCTTACTCACACAGTCAGCTACCTCATTGCGCCTCTTTTTTTCTTTGCGTCATGTGCTGTTTGGGGAGGGTTTTTTGGAAGGGACATCCTGCGTGACACTGCAGTGCCGCTCCTAGATGGGCCCGGTGTTTGTGTCGGCCACTAGGGTCGCTTATCTTACTCACACAGTCAGCTACCTCATTGCGCCTCTTTTTTTCTTTGCGTCATGTGCTGTTTGGGGAGGGTTTTTTGGAAGGGACATCCTGCGTGACACTGCAGTGCCACTCCTAGATGGGCCCGGTGTTTGTGTCGGCCACTAGGGTCGCTTATCTTACTCACACAGCTACCTCATTGCGCCTCTTTTTTTCTTTGCGTCATGTGCTGTTTGGGGAGGGTTTTTTGGAAGGGACATCCTGCGTGACACTGCAGTGCCACTCCTAGATGGGCCCGGTGTTTGTGTCGGCCACTAGGGTCGCTTATCTTACTCACACAGCGACCTCGGTGCAAATTTTAGGACTAAAAATAATATTGTGAGGTGTGAGGTATTCAGAATAGACTGAAAATTAGTGGAAATTATGGTTTTTGAGGTTAATAATACTTTGGGATCAAAATGACCCCCAAATTCTATGATTTAAGCTGTTTTTTAGGGTTTTTTGAAAAAAACACCCGAATCCAAAACACACCCGAATCCGACAAAAAAAATTCGGTGAGGTTTTGCCAAAACGCGGTCGAACCCAAAACACGGCCGCGGAACCGAACCCAAAACCAAAACCCAAAACCCAAAAAATTTCCGGCGCTCATCATATGCGCATTTTGAGGCTGATAATCGGGAGAAAGGAGGACGCTATATGCGGCGGCTTGAGGACGGGAGCATATCCAGCTGACAGGCGCCGGTGGTGCGCTGAGCTCCAGGAGCCGGACTGTCCTTCCCCAAAAGCCTACAAGGTGTGTGCACTGCTTATTGGAGCTATTGCAGTGGGAGACGGAGGACGCCACGAGTGGTGGTCAGAGAACGGGAGCCGTATTATACAATAGGTGCTCGCGGTGCACCGAGCCCCGGGTGTTCGATCTATCCTCCAGGATTCAGGATATCTCCCATAAGCAAAGAATCTCCTTTTCTGCAAGTACATGGATAATTCCATCAATTGGTAAAAAACTACATCTATACTATACTACATGATATTTAATCCAAGAGATATTTAAGCACACTTAACGGGACTGTCCTATTTAGGAATACAATAAATTAAGGACATCAGTACCTTTACAAATATCGGATCAATCCACTGTGGTCAATCATAGTAATTTAGATATATGATCCACCTCTTATGCTCAATTAAATTATAATTATTATTGTTTTTTATTTTATTTTATATATGGTTTTTTTTATATATGCGCATATCAATTAAGTCATTTTGTGATGTTTTTGTGTTTTATATGATTGATTTCATAGATATTAAAAAATAATACAAAAGAATTAATGTATTGAGTATGTTCATGCCCTGTTGCCTCTAATTAATTATATTAGCGCAAGGAGTTTTTTAGAATATGCTATTTACGACACGGAGTGGCAAGGAACGGCTGAGGCCCTGGCCTATGTTCATGGCTAGTGGTTTAGCTTCACATGAGGATGGAAGCACTCATCCTCCCGCTAGAAAAATGAAAAGACTTAAGCTGGCAAAAGCACAGCAAAGAACTGTGCGTTCTTCTAAATCACAAATCCCCAAGGAGAGTCCAATTGTGTCAGTTGCGATGCCTGACCTTCCCAACACTGGACGGGAAGAGGTGGCGCCTTCCACCATTTGCACACCCCCTGCAAGTGCTGGAAGGAGCACCCGCAGTCCAGTTCCTGATAGTCAAATTGAAGATGTCACTGTTGAAGTACACCAGGATGAGGATATGGGTGTTGCTGGCGCTGAGGAGGAAATTGACAAGGAGGATTCTGATGGTGAGGTGGTTTGTTTAAGTCAGGCACCCGGGGAGACACCTGTTGTCCGTGGGATGAATATGGCCATTGACATGCCTGGTCAAATTACAAAAAAACTCACCTCTTCGGTGTGGAATTATTTTAACAGAAATGCGGACAACAGGTGTTAAGCCGTGTGTCGCCTTTGTCAAGCTGTAATAAGTAGGGGTAAGGACGTAAACCACCTCGGAACATCCTCCCTTATACGTCACCTGGACCGCATTCATCAGAAGTCATTGACAAGTTCAAAAACTTTAGGTGACAGTGGAAGCAGTCCACTGACAACTAAATCCCTTCCTCTTGTAACCAAGCTCCTGCAAACCACACCACCAACTCCCTCAGTGTCAATTTCCTCCTTACACAGGAAAGCCAATAGTCCTGCAGGCCATGTCACTGGCAAGTCTGACGAGTCCTCTCCTGCCTGGGATTCGTCCGATGCATCCTTGAGTGTAACGCCTACTGCTGCTGGCGCTGCTGTTGTTGCTGCTGGGAGTCGATCATTATCCCAGAGGGGAAGTCGGAAGACCACTTGTACTACTTCCAGTAAGCAATTGACTGTCCAACAGTCCTTTGCGAGGAAGATGAAATATCACAGCAGTCATCCTGCTGCAAAGCGGATAACTCAGGCCTTGGCAGCCTGGGTGGTGTCAAACGTGTTTCCGGTATCCACCGTTAATTCACAGGAAACTAGAGAATTGCTACTGTGTCCCCGATACCAAATACCATCTTGGTTCAATTTCTCTAGGCAGGCGATACCGAGAATGTACACAGACCTCAGAAAAAGAGTCACCAGTGTCCTAAAAAATGCAGTTGTACCCAATGTCCACTTAACCACGTACATGTGGACAAGTGGAGCAGGGCAGACTAAGGACTATATGACTGTGACAGCCCACTGGGTAGATGTATTGCCTCCCGCAGCAAGAACAGCAGCGGCGGCGGCACCAGTAGCAGCATATCGCAAACGCCAACTCGTTCCTAGGCAGGCTACGCTTTGTATCACCACTTTTCATAAGAGGCACACAGCTGACAACCTCTTACTTAAACTGAGGAACATCATCGCAGAATGGCTTACCCCAATTGGACTCTCCTGGGGATTTGTGACATCAGACAACGCCACCAATATTGTGCGTGCATTACATGTGGGCAAATTCCAGCACGTCCCATGTTTTGCACATACATTGAATTTGGTGGTGCAGAATTATTTAAAAAACAACAGGGGCGTGCAAGAGATGCTGTCGGTGGCCCTAAGAATTCTTCGGGCCACTTTCGGCGTACAGCCACCGCGTGCCGAAGGCTGGAGCACCAGTAAACACTCCTGAACCTGCCCCGCCATCATCTGAAGCAAGAGGTGGTAACGAGGTGGAATTCAACCCTCTATATGCTTCAGAGGATGGAGGAGCAGCAAAAGGCCATTCAAGCCTATACAGCTACCTACGATATAGGCAAAGGAGGGGGAATGCACCTGACACAAGCACAGTGGAGAATGATTTCAACGTTGTGCAAGGTTCTGCAACCCTTTGAACTTGCCACACGTGAAGTCAGTTCAGACACTGCCAGCCTGAGTCAGGTAATTCCCCTCATCAGGCTTTTGCAGAAGAAGCTGGAGAGATTGAAGGAGGAGCTAAAACAGAGCGATTCCGCTAGGCAAGTGGGACTTGTGGATGGAGCCCTTAATTCGCTTAACCAGGATTCACGGGTGGTCAATCTGTTGAAATCAGAGCACTACATTTTGGCCACCGTGCTCGATCCTAGATTTAAAACCTACGTTGTATCTCTCTTTCCGGCAGACACAAGTCTGCAGAGGTTCAAAGACCTGCTGGTGAGAAAATTGTCAAGTCAAGCGGAACGTGACCCGTCAACAGCTCCTCCTTCACATTCTCCCGCAACTGGGGCTGCGAGGAAAAGGCTAAGAATTCCGAGCCCACCCGCTGGCGGTGATGCAGGGCAGTCTGGAGCGAGTGCTGACATCTGGTCCGGACTGAAGGACCTGCCAACGATTACTGACATGTCGTCTACTGTCACTGCATATGATTCTGTCACCATTGAAAGAATGGTGGAGGATTATATGAGTGACCGCATCCAAGTAGGCACGTCAGACAGTCCGTACGTATACTGGCAGGAAAAAGAGGCAATTTGGAGGCCTTTGCACAAACTGGCTTTTTTTTACCTAAGTTGCCCCCCCTCCAGTGTGTACTCCGAAAGAGTGTTTAGTGCAGCCGCTCACCTTGTCAGCAATCGGCGTACGAGGTTACTTCCAGAAAATGTGTAGAAGATGATGTTCATCAAAATGAATTATACTCAATTCCTCCGTGGAGACATTCACCAGCTATTGCCTCCAGAAAGTACACAGGGACCTGAGATGGTGGATTCCAGTGGGGACAAATTAATAATCTGTGAGGAGGGGGATGTACATAGTGAAAGAGGTGAGGAATCGGAGTATGAGGAGGAGGTGGACATCTTGCCTCTGTAGAGCCAGTTTGTGCAAGGAGAGATTGATTGCTTCTTTTTTGGTGGGGGCCAAAACCAACCAGTCATTTCAGTCACAGTCGTATGGCAGACCCTGTCGCTGAAATGATGGGTTTGTTAAAGTGTGCATGTCCTGTTTATACAACGTAAGGGTGGGTGAGAGGGCCCAAGGACAATTCCATCTTGCACCTCTTTTTTCTTTCATTTTTCTTTGCATCATGTGCTGTTTGGGGACTATTTTTTGAAGTGCCATCCTGTCTGACACTGCAGTGCCACTCCTAGATGGGCCAGGTGTTTGTGTCGGCCACTTGGGTCGCTTAGCTTAGCCATCCAGCGACCTTGGTGCACCTCTTTTTTCTTTGCATCATGTGCTGTTTGGGGACTATTTTTTTAAATCTGCCATCCTGTCTGACACTGCAGTGCCACTCCTATATGGGCCAGGTGTTTGTGTCGGCCACTTGGGTCGCTTAGTTTAGCCATCCAGCGACCTTGGTGCACCTCTTTTTTCTTTGCATCATGTGCTGTTTGGGGACTATTTTTTGAAGTGCCATCCTGTCTGACACTGCAGTGCTACTCCTTAGATGGGCCAGGTGTTTGTGTCGGCCACTTGGGTCGCTTAGCTTAGTCACCCAGCGACCTCGGTGCAAATTTTAGGACTAAAAATAATATTGTGAGGTGTGAGGTGTTCAGAATAGACTGGAAATGAGTGGAAATTATGGTTATTGAGGTTAATAATACTATGGGATCAAAATGACCCCCAAATTCTATGATTTAAGCTGTTTTTGAGGGTTTTTTGTAAAAAAACACCCGAATCCAAAACACACCCGAATCCGACAAAATTTTTTAGGGAGGTTTTGCCAAAACGCGTCCGAATCCAAAACACGGCTGCGGAACCGAATCGAAAACCAAAACACAAAACCCGAAAAATGTCCGGTGCACATCACTAGTGACAATTAGTATGCATGACTGTGAGAGAAAACAAGGATTATGGCAGAAAACTGTCTCAAGATGTCCTTAAAGCCTATGTTCTTCATTCCCAATCTCTGTTGGTGATAAAAATCAGAACCAACATCATTGGTGATGACCCAAAGGAACTATATACCCCACCTATGGTCCACCATTGTCTCTTGGTGCCGTAGAAGACATCTCAAAGCTTTTTGCAGCTTAATTAGTGGGTAGCATCAGGCATGGACCATTCAATAGGTGGATACTGGGCACTACCCTGATGTGCAAATGTCCAAGGAATGACTGAGGACTTCTATCTAAGGAGAGTAAATTAGAAGCAATGGTCGCAAAGTGCAAGAGACATGGTCATCATGGAGAGCAATACCTCATGTAGACCAGCAGAGAGGTGTGAAAGAATACATGCCATGTTTCGCTATGATAATTGTGATGTGCACAGAGTAACATCATGACCACACATTACTGACAATTTCATTGTTCCCTCATTGCCGGTGTAAGTGTCCGTGTGTCCATGTCACATTCACTGTGTGTCAGTGTGTCAGTCATTATCGCTGCAAGACTGTGAGTAAATGTGACTATGTCATCGGGGACCTGTGCGCTTATTTTGAATGAAAACCTGTGTATTATAAGGAATCACAATAATGTACCCCTTCTATTATAAATCATTGTGGATATTCAATGTCATCTCCGAGATGAGTGACCTGCGTCCCCAGGCATTCTGTATGGCTACGGAACTCTTTGGTAGTATTTAATATCCTAGAACTTACAGTAGGGAATATGTTATCCTATACATTGTTCAAATATTCACACCTACTAATTCCACTGCGCTAGGTCATGTAAAACAGTCACAAGTCATATAGAGAAAATTGGAAGTTAATCTGAAGTTTTCCGTTTTCTGGTTCTGAGCGTTCCCACACTCCCTCAGCATTAAAACTTATATTTGACACTGTTTCAAACCCATCTATTTTGCCCACTTAAAATCTGTTGAATGCTGTACTGGAAATGTAGACTTTGCAATGCAATCATTATATATTCTGTTTTATACAGGGAAGGCCGTGCTAGCTGCCTGCACCCGTGGGATATGAATGCATGCAGAATCATTTAAATATAATAATTAAACTTTCACATTCAGACTCTTTCTTGACACTGGCACAGAGTTTGCTGGGAAATATTTTATAAACCTGTTACTTTAATGTTCTCCTATAGTCTTTGATATTTTGCAGAGCTGATTCCTATAATACCATTTAATGCTACACTATTTTGTAATGCAACTTTGCCAAATAAATGGCGTTATTGTCTTCCATATCATTATGTGTCGCCCTGTGTTTAACTTATTGTGTCTTAAAAAAAAAAAAATCCGAAGTGCACTTGACTTGCTCTCATTTATTATTACTTCAAAGCCATTTACGCTGGGCTGGCGTAGCACATTGAAAATATGGGTATAGGCCCTCATTCAGGTTGGATTGCAAATAGCGATCCGGCCGCAAAAATTACAAAAGGCCACGAGTGCCCCACAGTAAATGCAAATGCCTCTGCCTATCAATCGAGTAGAGGCATTCGCGGAGCAGAAGGGGGGCGGCAACGCTCCATTTCCAAGGCAGAGACGGAGCGTTGCAGGGACGGCATCAGGGCAACAGAGGTGGTGGAAGATGAACGGGGGCGTGGCATGGGTGTGATCAGGGGCGGCTACGTGGCGTCACACGCAGCCGCTGCAAACAAAAAGATGGCGCAGTCAGGCTGGTTTTAATAGTTTTATATTATATAGCCCCATCCGTCCCTGAGCCGTGGTGTTGGTTTATTGAAGTTATAACTTGTACAGCCATACTCACTGGTTACACAGACACATAAAGAGTGACGGCAGATACGAACCACTTGGCCCATCTAGTCTGCCCTAATCACATGTACACACACACTAGGGTTACTTTTTGTTGGGAGCCAATTAACCTACCTGTATACAGTATTTTTGTATTGCGGGAGGAAACTGGAGTACCTGGAGGAAATGCAAACTCCACACAGTTAGGGCCATGCTGAGAATCAAACCCATGACCCCAGTGCTGTGAGGCAGAGATGCTAACCATTACACCATCCGTACTGTCTGGAGCTCATGGAACGAAGCTTCTGCATAGTGGGGTTCTATACAGCTCACCAGCCGGTGAGTGCATGCTGCTTGCAGGTAGGGGTGCAGGATGCTGGAATGGCTTCACGCAGATGATCACTGGGGACTCTCGTGTGCAAAGCAGGAGAGATCTGTCATGCCACTTCTTATGCTGTACACACACCTGTAGAATCGTCAGCCCGTTCTCTCAATATCAGGTGAACGGCTGATGATTGTATAGAGGTGTACCAGTGCCGATGTAGGAGCATTAGCCGATAAACGGCTTATAAGGCTCCTGCAATGGTCGGTCCCGGTTTCTACTAGATGGCTGCAGTAGAACAGATTGAAGGACATACCTCCCTGGGTCCTAGTGCCCCGCATGTATGCACAGTGAGTGCAGTAGCGCACTGCTTACCCAGAGTATTTTTTATTACATATATGTTTGAAGTGAACCATTAGGAAATGTTACAGTATACACTTACTGTATTTTCTCATTTTGAGCATGTTAAATATCCTGCCCAGCGGCTACGACCGCAATATAATTGCAGCTGCAGCAAATGTGGACGACCCCTGCCTTTGCAGCCAGGCCTCCGGCATTTTTTCTTTCGAAGCGGCTACGTGTGACGTCACGCAGCCACCCTGAAAATGGCACCACCCCCTTTTGTAGCATCCTGGAACACCGCGTCGCCACCCCGCAAACACCTCTTCTTGTCGATCCAATTGCATTGGCCGGGTGCACACACGCAGGACGGGACCTGCGCATGTACATTGGTGGCTAATAGGGCAAATTGCGGTGATGCGACCTGAATAAGGTCCTGTATTTCTAATTCACAAAGCGCTCTGGAGCACAGGTTACATCGTCATGGCCAGTCCATTCAAAGATTATCGACCCGAAAGTATCCACGCTACTTCTCAAATCTATTATTTCTGTTATAAATTGAGGGTAAAAAAATAGGCTTATAAAATAATTACCGTATAAACTCAAGTATAAGCCAACCAGAATATAAGCCGAGGCACCTAACTTTATCACAAAAAAAATGGGAAAAATGACTGACTCAAGTATACGCCTAGCGTGGGAAATGCACGGTGCCAGGGGTTTTCATGCTCAGGGTGTCATGCTCGTTGCCAGGGGTTTCATGCGGTAGGTGTTATGCTTGTTGCCAGGGGGTAATGCTTGTTGCTAGGGCTGTGCCCCCAGTGCCACATATACCCCCAGTGACAGATATCCCCCCACAGTGCTAGATAAAAACATGCCCCCCTGTTGCTTTGCCCCCAGTAGTTGTGCCCCCTCTTTCTTTGCCCCCAGTAGTTGTGCCCCCTCTTTCTTTGCCCCCAGTAGTTGTGCCCCCTCTTTCTTTGCCCCCAGTAGTTGTGCCCCCTCTTTCTTTGCCCCCAAGTAGTTGTGCCCCCTCTTTCTTTGCCCCCAGTAGTTGTGCCCCCTCTTTCTTTGCCCCCAGTAGTTGTGCCCCCTCTTTCTTTGCCCCCAGTAGTTGTGCCCCCTCTTTCTTTGCCCCCTGTCGCTGTGCCCCCGTCGCCGCTTACAAACACACACACACAAAATAATAAAAACAATACTTTCCACTGCCCCGCTCCTGCTTCCCGACCGCTTCTTCTTCTGCTGCTGCTGCTCCGTCCGTCCGTCTGGCCGCCCGCCCGCTCGTTCGCCCGCCCGCTCCTCTCTATGGGAGAGACGTTATGACGTCACTGGTTTGCGATGGCATGCTGTTTCTATATAGGGTCCAGTAGCAGATCTTGCTACGGGCAAGCAGGATTTTTGCCCAGGGCTCGGCCGCTGTCCGGAGGGCGCCGCCGTGGCAAGATCCGCTACTGGTGCCGCCCAGTGCTGTGTAGATGCGGTGCTGTGCGGTGCGCGATGAAGTCATCGCTCACCGCACTGCATTGTGGGAGCGGCACATAGATGCTAGGGGTCATAATTGACCTCTAGTGTCTATGCTGTGCTATGGGAGAGACGTCGTGACGTCTCTCCCGTAGATCAGAGGAGCGGCGCAGGTGGCCGGAGACAGAGTGCAGCAGCGGTCGGGAAGCAGGAGCGGGGATGGTGAGTATTCATTTATTTTTATTTTATTTTTTGTAAGTGGCGCAACTAAGGGGCACAACTCTACAGGGGGCACAGTACTGGGGGCAATACTACTGGGGGCACAACTCTACAGGGGGCACAGTTCTGGGGGCAATACTACTGTGGGCTCAGCTACAGGGGGCACAACTACTGAGGGCACAGCTACAGGGTGCATAATTGACCACGCCCCTTCTCTGTGATGTCACGCCCCTATTTTTTGCCCTGGGCGCCACAAGGTCTAGATCCAGCCCTGATAGGGTCCATTGATGTTACGGAGCCTACTTCCCCAATGCCACCCCTTGGTTGTTGCCAGGACACCTACGAAGTCCTGCCCCAAGGTTTTGATTGGCCCATGGGCTAGTGAGTGAAAGAGCAGGGTTGTCCATCGGTGGGTGAAACCATTGATGGTCCTTCATTGCACAGTTTGCTACCATCGATGGTCAATTGCATAGGGTAAACCTTATGTTACCTCTTGCAGCCCCTCTGTTGGTTCATTAACAGATGGTCAGGTACAGTGACTGATGAGCATTTTGTAGAACACCTTTTGGAAGCTGTAACATAAGAAGAACACAATTTGCTGTACCTTGGATGTTGTATTAGGAAGAAGAGATATGAAGTTGTTAAGTCAGTGTCTCGGTGACAATTTTCTAGCTGCATTTTCCCACAACAGAAAATTGTCCCATTTATATTGACCGATTCAAGATCCATTTTTCTACAGTGACGTCCCGCTGCTGAAATGACTACTGTAAGCGCTGAACATTCTTCCGGCATGTGTGAGGTGTGATATGGAAAAGCAAAAAACAAACTGAGGTAGCTCGCTGCTTAATTACACGGGAGGCGCTCTACGTACAACGCTGCAACAGTCTGCAGAGCCCTGGAGGAAGATCGCTGGGGTGACGCCCCCCACTAATGCTTAATGGCACCTATGAGCACTCACTTGCCATGATATTCAGCTGTTTACTGATATAATTGCTGCAGAATAATTGTCAGTGTGACGCTGCGCCCAATTTGGATTACCGCGAGCATGTGCCCACAGTGGCGCAGAGAGGGGGGAGGAGCGGTTACAAATTACCCGGGCCCGGGCTGCTGGAGGGGCCTGGAGGGGGCCCGGGTCCGAGACCCCCTCCAGCAGTATACATGTGCCACTCTACTGTCCTAGTGATATTTGGGAAGATGGCGCCGCCATGCCCCCCTGTGTTAAAACTGCCCCTCCCCCTCCCCTTGGCCTCACAATTATTTTAGTACATATTTTATTTAATACTAACGGGCATCGTCACGCCCCTTGTAAGCCACTCCCCCTTTACCAGGGCTTGGCGTGGCTCTCTCTACAGCCCTGTGTGCCCATGGTTTCCAATTTAAAAAAAAATGGTCATCAGCACTGAAAACCCTGCAACGTGACTCACGTTACGTGAGTAAAAAAAGTAATACCTGTCCGGTGGTCTTCGCGGCTTCTGGTGGTCTCCCCTCTGTCTTCCCAATGGGGAGTCTAGTGGGTTGCTGGAAGGCTCAAGGGCTGCTGGGAAATGTAATTTTCCCAACGGCTGGCTCTGTGAGGATATGACACTGCAGAGGGGGGGGTCACACACACAGACAACGGGGGTCGCACACACACTCGCACACTCATGTACACACACACTTACACACGTTCGTGAAATAATATGCAGTGATTTCTGCGTCTCATTTTCTGTCCTTCAATTGGATAGCAAAACCCCGCAGTTGAGGTAAAAACCATGCGTCGTGTTTTTTTGTTTTTTTTATTTGCCGCCTGCAACTTAATTCCCCCCAATGAGCCTGATGTGGAAATGAACGCACACCTGTTTGAGGAGCGCATCTTGTGTGTTTTTGCACCGCACATACTTTAGGTCTGAGCGAATTCAAGTAAGGGCGAAGCAGAGCCCTGTGTTCTCTGATTGTATTACGCTTATGAGGCTACAACGGGGCAGAGGTGGACTAAGTGGAACATACTATTTCAATATGTATTAAATGGAATACATACGAAATATTTGCGGTTGGAATCAGTGGTGGAACTAGAGAGTGGTGGGCCCAGGTGCAACAAAATGCTTTGTCCCCCCCCCCAACCCGGATATATATATATATATATATATATATATATCAGTGTTCCACAGGGCAGCACTAACAATTTGAAGTGATCTCTAAACCCGATGCCCTCCTTGGTATCCCTGGCGGGGAGTCCAATACAAACAGCACAACGGCGGCACTCAAGTAAAGAAAGAAATCTAGAACACAGCGAATGTCATCAACGTATCTAAGCCTTAATGATTCATCATTAGGATATAAAAATGTAAAACAAACACTGACCTTATACTGACCATCATCACCACGTGTCCCACCACCGACACCCGAGCCAGCTGCGATGACACCCACTAATGCCGTCACCATCACCAGTCAGTAGCCGTGGCTACAATAAAAACAAATAATAGATATATAAAACATACAATAATCCAGCAAAATAAACAAAAATACAATTTTGCAAAATGATACATAATGACACCCAAAGAAACCATAATAAGAATATATAGTAACATCTATAATAATAATAATATGTAATGATGATATTATAGATGTTTCTATCTTAAAGCTGAATGTTTTTAATGTATTATCGATGAACTGTAGATATTACTATGTATTCTCATTATGGATTATTTGGATGTCATTATATCATTTTGCAAGGTCAGTGTTTCTATGCAATTTTTATATCCTGACGACGAGACATTAAAGCATCGAAACATCGATGACACTAGCTGTGTTGGGTTCGGTAGAATTTCCCGGCGCACAGGATGCCGGTACTCAGAATACCGACGCCGGCATCCCGATGATCATCCCAACAGGGGTAGGTTATGTATTCTAACTCAACCCCCCCAACCATCCGTGACCGCAGCCTAACCCACCCCTCCACCACCCATCTGTAGCCTAACCCTAACCTCCCTACCCCTGCAGCCTAAACCAAACCCCGTATGGCTAGTAAAGTTTCCTCCTCCCCCCTCCCCCCCCCATATAGATGTAGCAGACCACTTGTGATGGCCTATAATGTTTAATAATAACTTAAATATATATAATTATCTATCTATCTATCTATCTATCTATCTATGGGGCACAGGTGGCCGGATATGCCAATAACACACACAGGGAGCATGGCATCAGGGTACCCGCACAGTAACATTGCTGCGGGCAAGGAGTACACGGCGGTACCGGTGGTGGGGCGCACCTTTCTGCTCGGAGAATGCTGTGACAGGGAGAGGAAGAGGCAGAAGGCAAGAAGCGTCAGGAAAGTGCCATTGCGGAGCCTCATCTCCTCCTCTTCCTCAGTCCGGGTGGCGTCGGCTGCATGTCAAGGGGTCGGAAGGTTTCCGGTATACCCGACTCTCTGTGGTGAGTGGCGCACAGCTCCCGGGAGTGGGATCTGCTGGAGACATCGCCGGTCGCGGCCTCAGAACCCAGCACCAGGCATGCAGAGAAGCTGGACAGCGCACGAGGGAGGGCGGATCACGCGCCTGTGAGGAGGGGCTGTCAGCAAGCACAGCAGCGCCGCTACCAATTAAAGTGCGCCACTGCGGTTCCTGAGTCCCCTTCCCTCCTCCTCCTCCCCTGCTTCCGTAGCTGCGTCTGCACTCCTCCGAGTCCTTGCTCCAGCGGCAGAGCCGGATTAAGGCTTCAGGGGGCCCGGGGTACTTAAGACAGGGGGGCCCATATATATATATATATATATATATATATATGTATGTACATATACATGCATACATACATACATCTATACACACATACATATATGTGTATATATATACACACACACACACACACACACACACATATGTGTATACATATATATATACACACACACACACACACACACATAGATATATATATATATATATATATATATTGGGTAGTGGGAGTATGGCGCCACAGGTGTATGTGAAATAGATTAATATGAAACAACAGAATCAGACACTCCTTAAATAATTCAAGGCGTCAGCTAACCCTTAAGTATTAGGCAGGGATAAACTGCCTTAACTAAAAATGTAAAAAAAGGGGGGGATAAGGGTTTCAGCGACCTACGGTGTCTAATAAAATATGATTAATATGAGGAGACTTACTGGATACGTATAAAATAACAATATATTTATTTATACAGAAATAAAACCAAGGTATAATATAAAACCAATTATAGTAAATGTCAGGGTGGGTTTAAAAGCCGGAGGACATATGCTATTAATTAATAGCAAATAAAAGGAAAACTAAAACAATAATACATATAATAAAAAAGGCAATAAATGGTAAAATATCCAATAAAAGAGTGCTGCTTATCTTTTTAAAAAGTGGAGAGTCAATGGAGGTACACCCAACGCGTTTCGTCACTCAGACTTCATCAATATATAGGCAAAGCAGTCGGCACTCGCAAAATCAACTGTAACAACCAGCCTCCGTGCTGCATTCAAAGTGTCCATACAGTATTCCAGAAAAGAACGGCAGTGGAGGCAATGAACTCAAAGAACATGCAGTGTATTTTAAGCACATATACACATGTATATACACACATATACATACAGGTAACAACAGCCCGGCACTCTCTAGTATTAAAGGATGTAGAGTGCCCCGGTGCCCTCAGGATCAAATGCACACAACTTGAAGAAAAGGACTGCGGCACTCGGGGACGTTTTGAAAAAATCACTGTATTAAGTGCAATACATCGTATGTTTCGGGGATTTTAACCCATTCCTCAAGATGTGTCTCTACCACATCTTGAGGAAGGGGTTAAAATCCCTGAAACGTCGATGTACGATGTATTGCACTTAATACAGTGATTTTTCAAAACGTCCCGAGTGCCGCAGTCCTTTTCTTCAAGTTGTGTATATATACATACATATATACCCACATACATATATGTGTGTGTGTGTGTGTGTGTGTGTATATATATATATATATATATATATATATATACACACACGTATATATATATATATATATATATATATTATACTGTGACAAGAACACTGGGATAGTGTTTGAGGGCAGGTATATTTGTCCCAGGTTCTTGTCTTACGTGTTTTAGAAAATGTTAACTTCTAGGAAAAATGCTTTTTGTTTTGTCTGAACCTTTTCAGTTTGCTGTAAAAGCTGGGTAAAGGCTCTGAGAGAGAGATAAGGCGAGTTCTAGACATTGGGCCCAGTTCGGGTCTTTGGCCTCACAGAGGGCTAATCAGGGTTTCAGCTGTGTAAGAGTGATATAGTGCTTCTAACCTGATTAGTATGGGCAGACTGCCTGGGAAGGCTGCAGGATCTGTGTGTGAGAGACACGCTTTCTGATGCAAGTAAGCTATACAGTATGTACTGAAGAACTCTGTGTTTTGTTTAGTGACAGTTAGGAACATCTTATGTTTAGTTAGTGCCGGACAGGCAAGGTATTTTTATTTTGGGGTTTGTTTTATTTTCTGTTTCAATAAAACTGGCCGGGGTCAGTTGTACCAGAAACTGGACTTGTGTTGTTCCTCAGCTGCTGCGTGCTGCCATATTCCCCAGGAAAAGGCACCTTGCACCCCTACAGTGTTACAACTTTGTGGAGAATGCGAGCAGGCCGTTCTGCGCATAAGTGAAAGCAGCAGCTTTGTGAGGCCTGCAGAAAACGGTGGTTTATGCAGATACAGCCCAGTGTGAAGTTACTGAGACTCACCCCTGAGGGTTTGATATATGTCCTGGGTGAAAGCAGCTGCAAAGCCGCCTGAAAAATCTGTTGACATGGAGGATCTGCTTAAAGCCTTGCTGCAAGCTACAGCGGCTCAGCAGGAGGCCAACCGACAGCAGCAGGTGGCAATGGAGGAAAATTGGAAACTACAGCAGGAGGCCAACAGACAGCAGCAGGTGGCAATGGAGGAAAATAAGAGACAACAGCAGGCAGTTGTTGATGAACTTAACAGGCAACAGCGTCAGGATAGAGAGGCCTTAGCAGAAGTGGTGCAGAGACTTGCAGCTCGGGTTGGAGATGTGGCTGTCAGTGCTCCAACCAGCTCTAGTTCTATACGAGCCAGTCACTTCCTGCAGAAAATGACAGAGGCTGATGATGTGGAGGCCTATCTCACCACGTTTGAAAGGACTGCCGAGCGTGAGAACTGGCCGAAAGCACAGTGGGCCAGTCTGCTGGCACCTTTCCTGTCAGGTGAGCCCCAAAAAGCTTACTTTGATTTAAGCCCTGCTGAGGCTCGAGACTATGATAAACTAAAGACTGAGATCCTGACCCGCCTGGGAGTCACGCTGTCAGTACGAGCACAACGGGTGCACCGTTGGCTGTACGCCATGGAGAAGCCTCCGCGCTCCCAGATGCACGACCTTATTCAGCTAACAAAAAAATGGCTACAGCCAGAGACATTAACTGGTCCCCAGATGGTGGAAAGAGTCGTCATGGACCGCTACTTGAGATCTTTGCCCATGGTCCTGCGCAAGTGGGTGAGCCATGGAAACCCGGGTACTGCTGACCAATTAGTGGACATGGTAGAGAGGTATTTGGCAGCAGAGGAACTACTGATGACCACCCAGCAACCCATAGATCCTCGACAGCGCCCTTCAGTAAAGACTGGTAAGACTGTTCCGTGGGAAAACGTTGCTGGGCGGTTAAGAGAACGCAAGGCTGGAGAGACTGTAAACACTGGCCCTGGAAACAGGCCAATGGGGCTAGAACGGTCTATGCTGCCCAAATGGGTTGATAATCGTGTGGTTAAATGTTTTAGGTGTGGTATGCCAGGTCATGTTATTGCCAATTGCCCAGTCACGCAAGAACCCATGCAATGTGATGCTGCCTTTGAATGTCGCAGAATGTCTTTCTTTGCTAGGTTAGCCTGTACTGTGGTACCTTCACCTGAGCTGGAAAAACAAATGTGTGATGTGTTCTTAGAAGGTAACCGGGTAGAGGCCTTGCTAGATTCAGGAAGTTTAGTTACCCTCGTGAAAGCTGGGTTAGTGAACCCCTTAAAGGTCCAGCAAATACCTATTGGGGTAACTTGCATACATGGGGATACCCAACATTATGCCACTGCTGAGGTGAATATAGAAACTTGTTGTGGGTCAGCAATGGTTAAAGTGGGACTGGTCCCTACCTTGGTGCATGAGGCCATAATAGGGAGGGATTTTCCTCATTTTTGGAAACTGTGGGAATCACGGTTATCAACAGATGTGAGAAGTAAAAAGCCAGTTGATAATACCGGTGATTTTATGGATGTACGTGGGTCTTCTGAACTTTCTGGCCCTTTGCCTTTTGCTAGTTTGGCTGGGGAAGTGACAGATGGGGAGTCCAGTGAGGACCCTCTTGCCGGGAACAGAGACATAGTAGTTAGAACTGAAAGCGTGCCTGACCTGGAGGTAAAGAAGGATCTGTTTGCGTCTGAACAGTTAAAGGATCCTACCTTAATAAAGGCTAGAGAGAATGTTAAGATTGTTAATGGGGAACCTGTGGTACCAGGTGACAGGGTTACGTATCCCCACATGGCCATCTGTAATGAGCTCTTGTACCACATTGTCAAAAGGGGTGAGGATGTGGTGGAACAGCTGGTAGTTCCCCAGCCTTATCGGAGAACGGTACTAGATTTAGCTCATAGTCACGTTACCGCAGGACATTTAGGGGCAGAAAAAACCACTGAAAGAGTTTTACAAAGGTTCTTTTGGCCAGGGGTTTATAAAGAAGTGTCTGAATATTGTTCTTCCTGTCCTGAATGCCAGTATCATGCCCCTAGACCCCATTTCAGGAGCCCACTAGTTCCCATGCCTATTATAGAGGTCCCGTTTGACAGAATAGCCATGGATCTCGTGGGGCCCTTGTTAAAGTCTGCTCGGGGCCATCAGTATATCCTGGTAATTATGGACTATGCCACTCGATATCCTGAGGCTGTCCCTTTACGCACTATCACAACCAAGGCGATAGCTAGGGAGCTGGTGCAGGTATTTAGTAGAGTGGGAATACCAAAATAAATTTTGACTGACCAAGGTACTCCATTTATGTCAAGGATCATGAAAGAATTGTGCAAGTTATTTAAGGTCACTCACCTCAGGACGTCCATCTACCATCCCCAAACTGACGGGTTGGTGGAAAGGTTTAATAAAACATTAAAAAGTATGTTAAAAAAGGTTGTTGAGAGAGATGGGAAAAACTGGGATTGTTTGTTGCCCTACTTGTTAATGGCCATCAGAGAAGTTCCTCAGTCCTCTACGGGGTTTTCTCCATTTGATTTGTTGTATGGTAGACACCCCAGAGGGCTGTTGGATGTTGCCAAAGAGACGTGGGAAGGACAGCCCACTCCTTATAGAAGCGTTATTGAGCATGTAACACAAATGCAGGATAGGATTGCAGCCGTGGTACCTGTTGTCAGAGAGCACATGGAACAGGCCCAAAGTGCTCAACAGAGGGTCTATAACCGGAGTGCCAAGATACGGGAATTTGCTCCTGGAGATAGAGTTCTTGTTTTGGTACCCACTGTGGAAAGCAAATTCCTAGCTAAATGGCAGGGTCCATTTGAGATTGGGGAAAAAGTGAATGAGGTTAATTACAAAGTATACCAGCCGGGAAAGAGAAAACCCGAACAGATCTACCATGTTAACTTAATCAAACCCTGGAAAGATAGGTTGTCTCTGTCAGCGGAGCCTTGCCCTTCGGTGTCTTCACCCCGGTTGCTTCCCGCAGTGAAGGTGTCAGAGACATTATCAGCTGATCAGAACAATCAGGTTAAAGAATTTCTCATCCAAAATAGGGAGGTATTTTCAGAGCTGCCTGGCCGAACGACCATAATAAAACATGACATTGTCACAGAACCAGGGGTCAGGGTTCATTTAAAGCCATATAGGATTCCTGAAGCTCAGCGAGAAGCTATTTCTAAGGAAGTTAAAACCATGTTAGAACTTGGAGTCATAGAGGAGTCTAACAGTGAGTGGTCCAGTCCCATAGTGCTCATCCCGAAGCCCGACGGTAGCATACGCTTCTGTAATGACTTTCGTAAGTTAAATGAGGTGTCCAAGTTTGACGCATACCCCATGCCCCGTGTGGATGAGCTTGTAGAAAGGCTGGGAACAGCCAGGTTTCTCACCACATTGGACCTGACCAAAGGTTACTGGCAAATACCTTTATCTGATAGCGCCAAAGAAAAAACAGCCTTTTCGGTTCCGGAGGGGCTGTACCAGTATAAGATGTTACCCTTTGGGTTGCATGGGGCTCCAGCAACCTTTCAACGGGCGATGGATAAAATTTTGAGGCCCCATAGAAAATATGCAGCTGCCTATTTGGATGATGTGGTAATTCACAGTACAGACTGGGGGTCCCATTTGGTTAAAGTACAAGCAGTACTGGACTCAATCAGAGAGGCAGGGTTAACTGCTAACCCAAAGAAGTGCTGCCTCGCAATGGAGGAGGTCAAATACTTGGGCTTCACCATAGGCAGAGGTCTGATTAGGCCCCAATTGAATAAAGTTGATGCTATTCAAAACTGGCCTCGTCCAGTGAATAAAAAACAGGTAAGGGCTTTTTTGGGAATTACTGGGTACTATAGACGGTTTATTCCTAATTTTGCGACCACAGCGGTGCCGTTGTCAGACCTTACCAAAGGGAAGCAGTCAAATGTGGTGAAATGGAACCCTGATGCAGAAAAGGCGTTCCAAGCGTTAAAAGTGGCTTTGTGTTCACAACCGGTGTTGATAACACCAGATTTTTCAAAAGAATTTGTGGTACAGACAGATGCCTCAGAGGTAGGGATAGGTGCTGTGCTGTCCCAAACCAGAGATGGGGACGAACACCCTATCATTTATTTGAGTAGGAAACTCAATGAGCATGAAAAAAGGTATGCCATTGTGGAAAAGGAGGCTTTGGCCATTAAGTGGGCACTAGATACCTTGAGATATTACCTCTTGGGTAGACAATTCAGACTAGTGACAGACCATGCCCCTTTAAAATGGATGTATGTAAATAGAGGCAAGAATGCTCGTGTAACTAGATGGTTTCTAGCGTTGCAGGACTTTAAGTTTACTGTCGAACATAGACCGGGAACACAATTGGCCAACGCAGATGCATTGACTCGCATCTTCTGTTTGGGGGCTACAAGTGTTCCGGCCCCTAGGTCGAAACAGGGGAGGGGGATATGTGACAAGAACACTGGGATAGTGTTTGAGGGCAGGTATATTTGTCCCAGGTTCTTGTCTTACATGTTTTAGAAAATGTTAACTTCTAGGAAAAATGCTTTTTGTTTTGTCTGAACCTTTTCAGTTTGCTGTAAAAGCTGGGTAAAGGCTCTGAGAGAGAGATAAGGCGAGTTCTAGACATTGGGCCCAGTTCGGGTCTTTGGCCTCACAGAGGGCTAATCAGGGTTTCAGCTGTGTAAGAGTGATATAGTGCTTCTAACCTGATTAGTATGGGCAGACTGCCTGGGAAGGCTGCAGGATCTGTGTGTGAGAGACACGCTTTCTGATGCAAGTAAGCTATACAGTATGTACTGAAGAACTCTGTGTTTTGTTTAGTGACAGTTAGGAACATCTCATGTTTAGTTAGTGCCGGACAGGCAAGGTATTTTTATTTTGGGGTTTGTTTTATTTTCTGTTTCAATAAAACTGGCCGGGGTCAGTTGTACCAGAAACTGGACTTGTGTTGTTCCTCAGCTGCTGCGTGCTGCCATATTCCCCAGGAAAAGGCACCTTGCACCCCTACAGTGTTACAATACACACACACACACACACACACACACACACACACACACACACACATATATATATATATGCACACACACACACACACACACACACACACACACACACACACACACATATTATATATATAAGTCAGCCTTACTTTTTTACTCATCTCTAAATGATATACAGTTACCCTTCCCCCCCCAAGGTGCACAGTTATCTGCTCCCTATGGTATACAGTTACCCCCCCCCCCAAGGTGCACAGTTATCTGCTCCCTATGGTATACAGTTACCCCCCCCCCCCCCCCCCCCCCCCAAGAGACTCACAGATCTGGCTGAATGTCTCTTCCAGGGGCTAATACTGAATGTGTCCAGCGAATGCACGGGGCTCCGGGGAAAGCTCTGTGTGTCAGCTCGGGGTCTCCGGTGTCCGTGTCCCGTTACCTGCTCCTCTCAGCACTCAGCAGCAGTTAGGTGGACGGAGCGGGGTTTCCACAGCTGTAGCTCCTCTCCTCCCAGCCGGAGGGAGGGGGATACTGGGGACAGACCTGCAGCCACCGTGCGCTCCCGATCACCCCTCAGTGTCTATACTGACAGGCGCCTTTACTGTAACAGGGCGGGGAGAGTATTCTACACACTAATATCCGCGCCGGGGGAGATGGGCTGAAGGGCTCGTAGCTTTGCCTTAGTTTGCCGCGGCCTGTTAGTTTGACAGGTGCAGCAAGCGGAAGAGCGGGGAGAGCGCTTCTCCGTCCAGACCGGCGCCTCCCTGCAGTGATGACCTCGCTGAGCAGCTAGCTCCGGCTCTAGGCACAGTACTGCAGATCGGATCAGAGATCCGATTTGTGGTGGGTTGTGGGGCTGCGGGGGGCCCTTTTAAAAAGGGGGGCCCGGGGTACGTACCCCCAGGGCTCCCCCCTTAATCCGGCTCTGTCCAGCGGCAGCACACAGCAGCAGACGGCTTGTAATGAGTCATTACAATGCCACAGACTTTGGGCCCCTTGATAGCGCCAGGCCCTGGTGCAATGCACCGGATGCACTGGCGCAAGTTCCGCCACTGTTTGGAATGCCGGCGGTCACATGACAGACAGCGGCATCCTGACAGTAAATGTACCCCTTAGCAGCTGACCCAGGCCCCTCCAACAAGTCCGGCCTGGGTAATTAATTAGTATCCGCCCCCTCTTAGCACCCCTGAATATATACATTTATTGCGGTGAATACAATGCGGGAACACATGCACCCGATTTCCAACTAACCCTTCAGGCCATATTGGTGTGATAAAAATCTACTTGAGGTAAATCCTGACATCACCTCGGACCAATCTTGTGATTCCAACGCCCTTGATCACTTATTCATGTTTCATGGAGATATAAGGAGGTCAGGGTAAGCAAAGCATCAGGGGCGGATCTCCCAGAGGCAATGGAGCCACCTGCCTCCGGGCTCCAAGCCCTGAAGGGGCACCTGCATGTACAGCAGCACCTGTGTGGTTCACAGCGGGACCCAAGTGTGACCGCTGCTGTTTCAATATAGCTCCGCGGGGCACCCACTACTGCTGCAGAGTTAATTAGCACCCTGGTTAATTGCTTTTCTGAAGGGGGTGCACCAAACTTCAACTTGCCTCCGGGCGAATGGGATGAATTTACACCCCTGCAACGCATTATATTACAGAGGCTATAGGATCTATTTCCGGATTCGCTACGTATATCTTATAATAAACTATAAAAAAAATAGAAGCTGAGCTAATAAGGAATCTCGCACTTACGGCTAGGAGATCTATAGCGCAGCGCTGGGAGAAAATGTGGCAACATTCTCCAGTAATTACTAAAATAAATAATACTTTCTGTATGGAAACTGAACGTGAAATAGAACATTATTTGGGAAATGAAACATAAATTGATGTCATTTGGTGGAATAGTTGGTGCTAAGAGAGGTAAATAATGCTTCGTAATATAGTTATAAATTGTTCCTTATTCAGAATGCACAATTAAATGCACTGTAATATTACAGGTATTATCTGTTAGTAACATATATATGTAGTATGTAAAATAATATTGCTTTTGTCGTGTACTGCCAAATTGTAATATTTTATACTCTGCTTATAATTATTCTGCAAAACCGAGAAAATAAAGTTGAAATAAAGCAAAAGAGTTATAGGCCTCCCGCAGCAGCCTGCAAAACACAGGCCGCCATCCAGCGAGTTAGACCGGGTATTTTAAAGCGCCAAAAATTGGGTTTATCCATCCTTTAAAACTATTGCCACTTTATAAATGCAGACTAACTCAGCAAAATCGCACCGCGCCTGCAAGAGGTGTAAATGTACAGTATTGTGTCTTCCATGCAGGTAAATTCCAACTTACCCACTTCCCTGATCTCCATTTTGGGGATTCAGTATAGGGAGGGGATCCGGGAGTTGGGGAGGTCCAAGAGAGGAGGGGGGGGGGGGGTGAGATGTACAGGAGCGGGAGGGGATCCAAGAGAGGGAGGAGAACCAGGAGTGGCGGGGTCTAGGAGGTGGGAAGATCCAGGGGAGGAAAGGGTCCAGGAGACGGGGAGGTCAAAGACAGGGAGAAGTCCAGAAGAAGGGGAGGTCTAGGAGAGGCAGAGGTCCAGGAGAGGGAGGGGATCCAGGAGAGCGGGAGGTCCAGGAGAGGGGAGGCCCAGGAGAGGGAGGGGGCCCAGGAGAGGGGGATATACAGGAGAGAGGGAGGCCCAGGAGAGGGAGGGGGTCCAGGAGAGCGGGAGGTCCAGGAGAGGGGAGGCCCAGGAGAGGTAGGGGGCCCAGGAAAGGGGGATATACAGGAGAGGGGGAGGCCCAGGAGAGGGAGGGGGTCCAGGAGAGGGGGATATACAGGAGAGGGGGAGGTCCAGGAGAGGGAAGGGATCCAGGAGAGGGGAAGGCCCAGGAGAGAGTAGGGATCCAGGAGAGGGGGAGGCTTAGGAGAGGGGGAGGCCCAGGAGAGGGAGGGGGTCCAGAAGAGGGGGAGGTCCAGGAGAGGGAAGGGATCCAGTAGAGGGGGGGGCCCAGGAGAGGGGGAGGCCCAGCAGAGGGGGAGGTCTAGGAGAGGCAGAGGTCCAGGAGAGGGAGGGGGTCCAGAAGAGGGGGAGGTCCAGGAGAGGGAAGGGATCCAGGAGAGGGGGAGGCCCAGCAGAGGGGGAGGTCTAGGAGAGGCAGAGGTCCAGGAGAGGGAAGGGATCCAGGAGAGGGGGAGGCCCAGGAGAGGTGGATGTACAGGGGAGGCGGAGGTACAGCACAGGTGGGCATCCAGGAAAGAAAAGGGATCCAGGAGAGGGGGAGGCCCAGGAGAGGGGGGGGGGGCAGGAGAGGGAGCAGGTCCAGGAGAGGGGGAGGCCCAGGAGAGGGAAGGGATCCAGGAGAGGGGGAGGCCCAGGAGAGGGGGGGGGGGGGCAGGAGAGGGAGCAGGTCCAGGAGAGGGGGAGGTACAGGATAGGGGGAGGTACAGGAGAGGAGAGGGGGAGGGGCTCAACAATAATATTGTGCCATCTCAGGCACACCCTGCAATGTTTCTCCACAATTTCTGACATAACGTCACAGAATTGGGAGGGAGGGTTCCCACTTACCAGGGAGCTAGGAACACCCTCACAAATTCTGTAGACTCCTTGTTAACATACTTGTACACTAATTGTGTTAAAGAATAAGTTCCAGATGCGAGAGTGCTGCGTAAAGTGCATCTTAGTATTAGAGATGAGCGCCTGAAATTTTTCGGGTTTTGTGTTTTGGTTTTGGGTTCGGTTCCGCGGCCGTGTTTTGGGTTCGAACGCGTTTTGGCAAAACCTCACCGAATTTTTTTTGTCGGATTCGGGTGTGTTTTGGATTCGGGTGTTTTTTTCCAAAAACACTAAAAAACAGCTTAAATCATAGAATTTGGGGGTCATTTTGATCCCAAAGTATTATTAACCTCAAAAACCATAATTTACACTCATTTTCAGTCTATTCTGAATACCTCACACCTCACAATATTATTTTTAGTCCTAAAATTGGCACCGAGGTCGCTGTGTGAGTAAGATAAGTGACCCTAGTGGCCGACACAAACACCGGGCCCATCTAGGAGTGGCACTGCAGTGTCACGCAGGATGTCCCTTCCAAAAAACCCTCCCCAAACAGCACATGACGCAAAGAAAAAAAGAGGCGCAATGAGGTAGCTGTGTGAGTAAGATTAGCGACCCTAGTGGCCGACACAAACACCGGGCCCATCTAGGAGTGGCACTGCAGTGTCACGCAGGATGGCCCTTCCAAAAAACCCTCCCCAAACAGCACATGACGCAAAGAAAAAAAGAGGCGCAATGAGGTAGCTGTGTGAGTAAGATTAGCGACCCTAGTGGCCGACACAAACACCGGGCCCATCTAGGAGTGGCACTGCAGTGTCACGCAGGATGTCCCTTCCAAAAAACCCTCCCCAAACAGCACATGACGCAAAGAAAAAAAGAGGCGCAATGAGGTAGCTGACTGTGTGAGTAAGATTAGCGACCCTAGTGGCCGACACAAACACCGGGCCCATCTAGGAGTGGCACTGCAGTGTCACGCAGGATGTCCCTTCCAAAAAACCCTCCCCAATCAGCACATGATGCAAAGAAAAAGAAAAGAAAAAAGAGGTGCAAGATGGAATTGTCCTTGGGCCCTCCCACCCACCCTTATGTTGTATAAACAAAACAGGACATGCACACTTTAACCAACCCATCATTTCAGTGACAGGGTCTGCCACACGACTGTGACTGATATGACGGGTTGGTTTGGACCCCCCCCAAAAAAGAAGCAATTAATCTCTCCTTGCACAAACTGGCTCTACAGAGGCAAGATGTCCACCTCATCTTCACCCTCCGATATATCACCGTGTACATCCCCCTCCTCACAGATTATCAATTCGTCCCCACTGGAATCCACCATCTCAGCTCCCTGTGTACTTTGTGGAGGCAATTGCTGCTGGTCAATGTCTCCGCGGAGGAATTGATTATAATTCATTTTAATGAACATCATCTTCTCCACATTTTCTGGATGTAACCTCGTACGCCGATTGCTGACAAGGTGAGCGGCGGCACTAAACACTCTTTCGGAGTACACACTTGTGGGAGGGCAACTTAGGTAGAATAAAGCCAGTTTGTGCAAGGGCCTCCAAATTGCCTCTTTTTCCTGCCAGTATAAGTACGGACTGTGTGATGTGCCTACTTGGATGCGGTCACTCATATAATCCTCCACCATTCTATCAATGTTGAGAGAATCATATGCAGTGACAGTAGACGACATGTCCGTAATCGTTGTCAGGTCCTTCAGTCCGGACCAGATGTCAGCATCAGCAGTCGCTCCAGACTGCCCTGCATCACCGCCAGCGGGTGGGCTCGGAATTCTGAGCCTTTTCCTCGCACCCCCAGTTGCGGGAGAATGTGAAGGAGGAGATGTTGACAGGTCGCGTTCCGCTTGACTTGACAATTTTGTCACCAGCAGGTCTTTCAACCCCAGCAGACCTGTGTCTGCCGGAAAGAGAGATCCAAGGTAGGCTTTAAATCTAGGATCGAGCACGGTGGCCAAAATGTAGTGCTCTGATTTCAACAGATTGACCACCCGTGAATCCTTGTTAAGCAAATTAAGGGCTGCATCCACAAGTCCCACATGCCTAGCGGAATCGCTCCGTGTTAGCTCCTCCTTCAATGCCTCCAGCTTCTTCTGCAAAAGCCTGATGAGGGGAATGACCTGACTCAGGCTGGCAGTGTCTGAACTGACTTCACGTGTGGCAAGTTCAAAGGGCATCAGAACCTTGCACAACGTTGAAATCATTCTCCACTGCACTTGAGACAGGTGCATTCCACCTACTATATCGTGCTCAATTGTATAGGCTTGAATGGCCTTTTGCTGCTCCTCCAACCTCTGAAGCATATAGAGGGTTGAATTCCACCTCGTTACCACTTCTTGCTTCAGATGATGGCAGGGCAGGTTCAGTAGTTTTTGGTGGTGCTCCAGTTTTCTGTACGTGGTGCCTGTACGCCGAAAGTGTCCCGCAATTCTTCTGGCCACCGACAGCATCTCTTGCACGCCCCTGTCGTTTTTTAAAAAATTCTGCACCACCAAATTCAAGGTATGTGCAAAACATGGGACGTGCTGGAATTGGCCCAGATTTAATGCACACACAATATTGCTGGCGTTGTCCGATGCCACAAATCCACAGGAGAGTCCAATTGGGGTAAGCCATTCCGCGATGATCTTCCTCAGTTGCCGTAAGAGGTTTTCAGCTGTGTGCGTATTCTGGAAAGCGGTGATACAAAGCGTAGCCTGCCTAGGAAAGAGTTGGCGTTTGCGAGATGCTGCTACTGGTGCCGCCGCTGCTGTTCTTGCGGCGGGAGTCCATACATCTACCCAGTGGGCTGTCACAGTCATATAGTCCTGACCCTGCCCTGCTCCACTTGTCCACATGTCCGTGGTTAAGTGGACATTGGGTACAGCTGCATTTTTTAGGACACTGGTGACTCTTTTTCTGAGGTCTGTGTACACTTTCGGTATCGCCTGCCTAGAGAAATGGAACCTAGATGGTATTTGGTACCGGGGACACAGTACCTCCAACAAGTCTCTAGTTGGCTCTGCAGTAATGATGGATACCGGAACCATGTTTCTCACCACCCAGGATGCCAAGGCCTCAGTTATCCGCTTTGCAGTAGGATGACTGCTGTGATATTTCATCTTCCTCGCAAAGGACTGTTGAACAGTCAATTGCTTACTGGAAGTAGTACAAGTGGGCTTACGACTTCCCCTCTGGGATGACCATCGACTCCCAGCGGCAACAACAGCAGCGCCAGCAGCAGTAGGCGTTACACGCAAGGATGCATCGGAGGAATCCCAGGCAGGAGAGGACTCGTCAGAATTGCCAGTGACATGGCCTGCAGGACTATTGGCATTCCTGGGGAAGGAGGAAATTGACACTGAGGGAGTTGGTGGGGTGGTTTGCGTGAGCTTGGTTACAAGAGGAAGGGATTTACTGGTCAGTGGACTGCTTCCGCTGTCACCCAAAGTTTTTGAACTTGTCACTGACTTATTATGAATGCGCTGCAGGTGACGTATAAGGGAGGATGTTCCGAGGTGGTTAACGTCCTTACCCCTACTTATTACAGCTTGACAAAGGGAACACACGGCTTGACACCTGTTGTCCGCATTTCTGGTGAAATACCTCCACACCGAAGAGCTGATTTTTTTGGTATTTTCACCTGGCATGTCAACGGCCATATTCCTCCCACGGACAACAGGTGTCTCCCCGGGTGCCTGACTTAAACAAACCACCTCACCATCAGAATCCTCCTGGTCAATTTCCTCCCCAGCGCCAGCAACACCCATATCCTCCTCATCCTGGTGTACTTCAACACTGACATCTTCAATCTGACTATCAGGAACTGGACTGCGGGTGCTCCTTCCAGCACTTGCAGGGGGCGTGCAAATGGTGGAAGGCGCATGCTCTTCACGTCCAGTGTTGGGAAGGTCAGGCATCGCAACCGACACAATTGGACTCTCCTTGTGGATTTGGGATTTCAAAGAACGCACAGTTCTTTGCGGTGCTTTTGCCAGCTTGAGTCTTTTCAGTTTTCTAGCGAGAGGCTGAGTGCTTCCATCCTCATGTGAAGCTGAACCACTAGCCATGAACATAGGCCAGGGCCTCAGCCGTTCCTTGCCACTCCGTGTGGTAAATGGCATATTGGCAAGTTTACGCTTCTCCTCCGACAATTTTATTTTAGGTTTTGGAGTCCTTTTTTTACTGATATTTGGTGTTTTGGTTTTGACATGCTCTGTACTATGCCATTGGGCATCGGCCTTGGCAGACGACGTTGCTGGCATTTCATCGTCTCGGCCATGACTAGTGGCAGCAGCTTCAGCACGAGGTGGAAGTAGATCTTGATCTTTCCCTAATTTTGGAACCTCAACATTTTTGTTCTCCATATTTTAATAGGCACAACTAAAAGGCACCTCAGGTAAACAATGGAGATGGATGGATTGGATACTAGTATACAATTATGGACGGGCTGCCGAGTGCCGACACAGAGGTAGCCACAGCCGTGAACTACCGCACTGTACTGTGTCTGCTGCTAATATATAGACTGGTTGATAAAGAGATAGTATACTCGTAACTAGTATGTATGTATAAAGAAAGAAAAAAAACCACGGTTAGGTGGTATATACAATTATGGACGGGCTGCCGAGTGCCGACACAGAGGTAGCCACAGCCGTGAACTACCGCACTGTACTGTGTCTGCTGCTAATATATAGACTGGTTGATAAAGAGATAGTATACTCGTAACTAGTATGTATGTATAAAGAAAGAAAAAAAAACCACGGTTAGGTGGTATATACAATTATGGACGGGCTGCCGAGTGCCGACACAGAGGTAGCCACAGCCGTGAACTACTGTACTGTGTCTGCTGCTAATATATAGACTGGTTGATAAAGAGATAGTATACTCGTAACTAGTATGTATGTATAAAGAAAGAAAAAAAAACCACGGTTAGGTGGTATATACAATTATGGACGGGCTGCCGAGTGCCGACACAGAGGTAGCCACAGCCGTGAACTACTGTACTGTGTCTGCTGCTAATATATAGACTGGTTGATAAAGAGATAGTATACTCGTAAGTCGTAACTAGTATGTATGTATAAAGAAAGAAAAAAAAACCACGGTTAGGTGGTATATACAATTATGGACGGGCTGCCGAGTGCCGACACAGAGGTAGCCACAGCCGTGAACTACCGCACTGTACTGTGTCTGCTGCTAATATATAGACTGGTTGATAAAGAGATAGTATACTCGTAACTAGTATGTATGTATAAAGAAAGAAAAAAAAACCACGGTTAGGTGGTATATACAATTATGGACGGGCTGCCGAGTGCCGACACAGAGGTAGCCACAGCCGTGAACTACCGCACTGTACTGTGTCTGCTGCTAATATATAGACTGGTTGATAAAGAGATAGTATACTCGTAACTAGTATGTATGTATAAAGAAAGAAAAAAAAACCACGGTTAGGTGGTATATACAATTATGGACGGGCTGCCGAGTGCCGACACAGAGGTAGCCACAGCCGTGAACTACCGCACTGTACTGTGTCTGCTGCTAATATATAGACTGGTTGATAAAGAGATAGTATACTCGTAACTAGTATGTATGTATAAAGAAAGAAAAAAAAACCACGGTTAGGTGGTATATACAATTATGGACGGGCTGCCGAGTGCCGACACAGAGGTAGCCACAGCCGTGAACTACCGCACTGTACTGTGTCTGCTGCTAATATATAGACTGGTTGATAAAGAGATAGTATACTCGTAACTAGTATGTATGTATAAAGAAAGAAAAAAAAACCACGGTTAGGTCACTGGTATATACAATTATGGACGGGCTGCCGAGTGCCGACACAGAGGTAGCCACAGCCGTGAACTACCGCACTGTACTGTGTCTGCTGCTAATATAGACTGGTTGATAAAGAGATAGTATACTACTAATATTATATACTGGTGGTCAGGTCACTGGTCACTAGTCACACTGGCAGTGGCACTCCTGCAGCAAAAGTGTGCACTGTTTAATTTTAATATAATATTATGTACTCCTGGCTCCTGCTATAACCTATAACTGGCACTGCAGTAGTGCTCCCCAGTCTCCCCCACAATTATAAGCTGTGTGAGCTGAGCAGTCAGACAGATATATAATATATATAGATGATGCAGCACACTGGCCTGAGCCTGAGCAGTGCACACAGATATGGTATGTGACTGACTGAGTCACTGTGTGTATCGCTTTTTTCAGGCAGAGAACGGATATATTAAATAAACTGCACTGTGTGTCTGGTGGTCACTCACTATATAATATATTATGTACTCCTGGCTCCTGCTATAACCTATAACTGGCACTGCAGTAGTGCTCCCCAGTCTCCCCCACAATTATAAGCTGTGTGAGCTGAGCAGTCAGACAGATATATATAATATTATATATAGATAATAGATGATGCAGCACACTGGCCTGAGCCTGAGCAGTGCACACAGATATGGTATGTGACTGAGTCACTGTGTGCTGTGTATCGCTTTTTTCAGGCAGAGAACGGATTATATTATGTACTCCTGGCTCCTGCTATAACCTATAACTGGCACTGCAGTAGTGCTCCCCAGTCTCCCCCACAATTATAAGCTGTGTGAGCTGAGCAGTCAGACAGATATATATAATATTATATATAGATAATAGATGATGCAGCACACTGGCCTGAGCCTGAGCAGTGCACACAGATATGGTATGTGACTGAGTCACTGTGTGCTGTGTATCGCTTTTTTCAGGCAGAGAACGGATTATAAATAAAAGTGGTGGTCACTGGTCACTATCAGCAAAACTCTGCACTGTACACTACTGAGTACTCCTAATGCTCCCCAAAATTAGTAAATCAAGTGTCTCTCTAATCTATTCTAATTCTAAACGGAGAGGACGCCAGCCACGTCCTCTCCCTATCAATCTCAATGCACGTGTGAAAATGGCGGCGACGCGCGGCTCCTTATATAGAATCCGAGTCTCGCGATAGAATCCGAGCCTCGCGAGAATCCGACAGCGTCATGATGACGTTCGGGCGCGCTCGGGTTAACCGAGCAAGGCGGGAAGATCCGAGTCGCTCGGACCCGTGAAAAAAAACATGAAGTTCTGGCGGGTTCGGATTCAGAGAAACCGAACCCGCTCATCTCTACTTAGTATTATATGAGACATGTGATACAGTCTAGGTGGTTATATAAGTAGTCTATGTAGTCTTATCATGGTATGTTTTATGACTTTAGGTAGAATGTTATTTATTTGTATTTTCAATGCTTCCTTTGAACCACTATTGATGTATAAAGATCAGCTTATAAGAATAAATTAGTCAATACCATTTCTAGTACAGTATACTGTAAAGAGGATCACAATTAAAACCCAGGGATCTTTCCTTGGTAGAAATGTCCGGGTACATTGGCCCTCATTCCGAGTTGTTCGCTCGGTATTTTTCATCGCATCGCAATGAAAATCCGCTTAGTACGCATGCGCAATGTTCGCACTGCGACTGCGCCAAGTAACTTTGCTATGTAGAAAGTAATTTTACTCACGGCTTTTTCATCGCTCCGGCGAACGTAATGTGATTGACAGGAAATGGGTGTTACTGGGCGGAAACACGGCGTTTCAGGGGCGTGTGGCTGAAAACGCTACCGTTTCCGGAAAAAACGCAGGAGTGGCCGGAGAAACGGTGGGAGTGCCTGGGCGAACGCTGGGTGTGTTTGTGACGTCAACCAGGAACGACAAGCACTGAACTGATCGCACAGGCAGAGTAAGTCTGAAGCTACTCTGAAACTGCTAAGTAGTTAGTAATCGCAATATTGCGAATACATCGGTCGCAATTTTAAGCAGCTAAGATTCACTCCCAGTAGGCGGCGGCTTAGCGTGTGTAACTCTGCTAAATTCGCCTTGCGACCGATCAACTCGGAATGAGGGCCATTGTTTTCACACCAGAAAGTAGGGACAGTTGCGAGCTCTGCATTACTTATAAAAGTTTATTTGCTATGCAAGTTAATAAAAGGATTGCTAAGCCCCAAAACGTTTTTATTTCCAAAAACATTTTCATATGCTGTACATATTACTTTGTAACTGGTCATTTGCGGTGTGAGAGATACACGTGTCAGCTTTCTGTGCTGTACCACGATTTTATAAATAAACCCAACTGATCAGTGCTTCCCAAACGCGGTACTCAAGTCACCCAAACAGTCCAGGTTATAGGGATATCCCTGCTTGTGTAAGGATGGTATAATCATACTGAATGAGGTACTAATTAAGTCACTTGTGCCTAAGCAAGGATATCCTTAAAACCTGGACTGTTGGGGTGCCTTGAGGACTGTGTTTGGGAATCACTGCAATAGACAGTAATTGCATTTATGGTATAAACAACACTGAAATATGCACAAAGAGAAAATGTGGATGAAAAGCCCCTCAGTAATCTGATTAGGGGTCCATTTTATTCCAAAAAGTATACACTTTTCTATAGCTGCATATCGCACAGGTATGGTATTGTAGGATATATGCTAGGACATAAGAGCCTGTCCCACAATGAGTGTATAGTAAACAGATACACACTGAAGATTTCATGATCACTGAACTTCCAGGTTCTATGTTGAATGTCTCGATTTGCATCAGACCATGCATGTGTAGGAAAATATCAGTACTAGGAGGTAAGTAAGGAGCATAGAGCATGCTGGGGAGGGATCAGAGGATACATCTCCAACGATTCTCTCCCCATAATATAGCATGCCATTTTCAGACTGCAGAGCCCATTGAGCATTATGGACTGTAATTGTACTACTCATCCCACATGTGTAGATGGGGCAGAAATGGTGGAAGGAGGCTTCTCTAAAACATAGCTAATGTGGACAACCCTAAACTCCCCTCAGGGATTATGGAACACACAGTTTGTTCTTCAGCATTAGTGTTCTTTTTTTGGAATGCTGATATGTCAGTTTGTAATGTGATACCTCTACCCTTTTTTTAACAGTGTGAAAGCTTTTGAGTCCCCTTGGACCACCTTTAGTAGATGTTGTAGTACTACTATTTCATGACTAGCAGTCGCCACAGTGCTAGTACGTTGTTGCTGCTCCTGCTCTTCTATCGACTGATCATGATCCATATTGCTTACATTTGTTAACACAGTGGGGCATGGCAACTGCTGGCAGTTATTGAACGCACAACTTGTACAAGAAAATCTAACAACTTTTTTTTCACAAATGACAAATTCACACTGTGAACTCACAGTGCTTATATTTATTAACACAGTGGTATGGCGCCTACTGAGCTTTGTTGAACACACACAAGTTATACAAAACAATTACTTTTTTTCACAAAAAACTCACACTGCAGACTCACAGTGCTTATATGTATTAATGCAGTGAGGCATGGCCTGGCCCTGAACATGCACAAGTATTTTTTACACACTGCTGCAAATCACTACGCTTATATAATTATAGTAATGATGGCACATACAAGTAATACACCAGTGTGCGCTGTGCACTAAGGGTTAATGCTGCCCCTGAATAAGAACTTCTGGGCTGCACTCTGGGCAGTGACAACAACAAAAAAACACCAGTGTGGGGGCGTGGCTTGGCAGGCAACCTAGGTGGAAGTGCGGTGCAGGAGCTCCTGCTAATTCACCTAATAACAGCCCTCTCTGTAGTGTCAGCCAGCCCTATTCCGCTCTCCCTGGCTGCAGTGAACATCTATCACACGGTGAGGCAGGTCACGGAGCCGGGGGGCTGTTAATTCGGTCCCCGCAGGTTGTAGCCTCCTCGCCGTCTACAGCCGGGACCTCGCTTGCCGAACCCAGCCAGCATCGCTGGAAGTGTCGCATCGGCGATGGGACCCGATTCTCCCAGGTCGCAGCGCCGCTGATGAGACGGGACTCACCCGGCGAGGCTGCTTAATACACCCGCGTGCAGGGCTCTGCTCCCTCCAGTACGGCCGTTGGGCTGCAGCTACGGGAGGCGGCGGCCATCTTCCCCGCCTCAGTGTGAGACCCTTGCAGGGCTGCAACGCCGGGAGAGGACAAGCGGTTGCAAGAGATGTCTCCCTGACCCGCACTCGGGGTGATTGGACCACAGGTACTATATATTGGAAGCTGAGGTGGAATGTGCAGTGGACCATAATAGGAGACCTCCCTCGCCTTCTCCTTCCCTACACTGTGCTCTGCATTGCTGACTGGGTTAGTGCTACATTCATTCTGTAACCCTGCTGATCCTCTAACTGCAATTGTGCTATTCGTTGGAGTTTTATTCTCTACCCTGCTACTGCATGAATTACCTCAGCTGAGCTTTATTTAAAAACAAAAGCTTCGTGGGACCGGAGGAGAGGACACCAGCGCCACTCAGCCAGCCGCAGTACCTGGTAAGGTGTCCCTCCTCATACCCCACCTGCAGCCTCTGCCCACGGACAGCCGGCCTAACCCTCGCCGCGGACACTGGCGGGAGCTTCGCTCTGGCACTGCATTCTGCCTCCTCTCCAGTTGCCCGGGGGCCCGGGCTACTGTGCATATCCCTGGCACCCTGCATCTTCTGACGGCCCGGCCCCGTCCCTTCCCCCCCCCCTTTTTTTTTCTATTACCTTCTGGTCACCCTGGGATTCTGTGACGGTGGGAGACGGGAGCTGCACTGTCGCCATTGAAACACACTGACGATGCGGTGAGGAACTCTCCCCCCTCCCTTTCTTCAGGTGCTTGGATCATTACCCTTTGTCCTTTACAACATATAACATATATCTACGGTGGGCTCGTGGCCATCACCCCCGGCTGCTCCGTTTTGTCACGCTGCAATGTAACGTAGGCGCCTCCGCCATATTGCTCCTTCACATATTAACAGCACGGAACCTTTACCATGCCTCCTTACCTCATGAAGATGTAACTCTCTAGATTGTCCTTTTCACTGCTGTGGCCCTCATCGATCTACTCACTGCGTCAACTTCTACTGCCTTAAGTGTATTTATGACCTTGGTGATGAAAAATTCCTGGTGTCCACACCTATGTCCTCCTCTGGCCCTGCATCGGGAGTCCGTGAAGATACTCTCCGTGGAAATTCGTCCGACTCTGACTGCTCCACCAATCGTTCTCGTTCCCAACGGAAACATACCAACACTGCAACTACCAAACAGCCTAAAATGAAACCCACAGATATTGCAGCAGTGTTGGGGCCTCTCCTTGATGAAAAATTGGCGGACATCAAGGAGGCCATTGACTCCACCCTGGCCCAACTGACCCAACACAATGGTCGTCTAGATGATGTTGAGCAGAGGGTCTCGACGCTTGAAGATGACCTACAGTCTGCACAGACCACTATAGAGACCAAAACTAAAGAAATTATTGGCCTTACTGACAAGCTCGACGACTTGGAGAATCAGAGCTATCATAATAACCTGCGGGTGGTGGGCATTCCGGAGTCGGTGAGGGGCCATGCGTTGCTAGACCTTCTTTCTACATGGTTGCCAGAGAAACTGGACATGGACCTCCACGGATCACCTTTAGCCATTGAAAGGGCTCATCGTTTGGGTCCTGAGCGCAGGGACTCTGCTGGACGCCCTCGCCCTGTTATTATGAGGATTCTCAATTATGCGGACAAAACCAAGCTGTTAGATCACTATCGCAAGTCGGAGTCTGTACTTTACAAGGGGGAAAGATTGCTCATATTTCAGGACTTCTCCCCCTATGTCGCTAATAGGCGCAGAGAGTTCGCCCCACTATGCAAACAACTGTTTGAGGATAAAGTCAAGTTCTCCTTACTATACCCAGCCCACCTTTGAGTCTTTCAAAATGGAAAACCGCTCTTTTTCGATGATCCATTGGCGGCGAAGGTCCACTTTGCTGCTCCTGATACTTGACTTTTAAGTTCTCTTTTATGTTTGCTCCCTCTTTCAAATGTTATCATCTGTGAGTCGCGCAGTGTTAAGGATGCGCTGTTGGCATACCGTCTATGTATGCCAGAGGTTATGCCTCTATGTGTTTTTTGTTTGTTGGTTTGTTGTTCTTGAATGTTTATGTTTATTTTTTTTTTCTGTTTTGCTTGCTGGAGTGCTGGGTCTCGGTCCTCCATGGGTTGGCCCTTCCCTGCTCGCTGGGACTGGGAGGGACACCGATTTAACTTTGATATCTTGTTGCTGTGTTCTCCTCCTGTGGGGATAGGGTAGTATGATTGATAATACCACTTCCCAACCCTCTGGCCCGGTAACCGCCCCACTTTTTGATTTCAATATAATATCCTGGAACGTGGAGGGTCTTAATAGCCCCATTAAACATAAAAAGGTGCTTGCACACCTCTCCCGCATGGCCCCTCACATTGTATTATTGCAGGAGACATACTGGTTACACAACTCCTCTGTCTCCTTGAAAGCCCCTTGGATTGGAGAGTGCATCTCTGCTCCTTATACTAACAAAACTAGAGGTGTAGCCATTCTCTTACACAGAAATCTCCACTATTCCATTCTTAAAAAATGTCTTGATCCCGATTCCCGAAGGAAGATTTATCTTGCTGGATGTTTCTATTGATAATACGACTTATACCTTTTTGAACCTTTATGCACCTACTGGATCTAATAACCTTTTTTTTGCAGATATTGGCCCTCATTCCGAGTTGATCGGTCGCAAGGCGAATTTAGCAGAGTTACACACGCTAAGCCGCCGCCTACTGGGAGTGAATCTTAGCTTCTTAAAATTGCGACCGATGTATTCGCAATAATGCGATTACTAACTACTTAGCAGTTTCAGAGTAGCTCCAGACTTACTCTGCCTGTGCGATCATTTCAGTGCTTGTCGTTCCTGGTTGATGTCACAAACACACCCAGCGTTCGCCCAGGCACTCCCACCGTTTCTCCGGCCACTCCTGCGTTTTTTCCGGAAACGGTAGCGTTTTCAGCCACACGCCCCTGAAACGCCGTGTTTCCGCCCAGTAACACCCATTTCCTGTCAATCACATTACGATCGCCGGAGCGAAGAAAAAGCCGTGAGTAAAAATACTTTCTTCATAGTAAAGTTACTTGGCGCAGTCGCAGTGCGAACTTTGCGCATGCGTACTAAGCGGATTTTCACTGCGATGCGATGAAAAAGAACGAGCGAACAACTCGGAATGAGGGCCATTCTCCGGAGAGTCCTGTCTTGGGGAGGTCAGAATCTGATTTTAGGGGGTGACTTCAACACGGTCGTCGATCCGTCCATGGATAGATCAGGGGTGAGTACCAACAGACCCGGTTCGTCTTCCACTCTTCTTCTCTCCTTCTGCTCCCAACTTGCTTTACTAGACCCTTGGCGCATACATCATCCCCTCACTAGGGACTATTCTTTTTATTCACATCTGCATTCCACCACTCTCGCATAGACTAACTATTTTTATCTAAACATCTGCTCTTTAAAGTATCTCACACCTCGATTAAAGACATTGGCCCTCATTCCGAGTTGATCGGTCGCAAGGCGAATTTAGCAGAGTTACACACGCTAAGCCGCCGCCTACTAGGAGTGAATCTTAGCTTCTTAAAATTGCGACCGATGTATTCGCAATATTGCGATTACTAACTACTTAGCAGTTTCAGAGTAGCTTCAGACTTACTCTGCCTGTGCGATCAGTTCAGTGCTTGTCGTTCCTGGTTGACGTCACAAACACACCCAGCGTTCGCCCAGGCACTCCCACCGTTTCTCCGGCCACTCCTGCGTTTTTTCCGGAAACGGTAGCGTTTTCAGCCACACGCCCCAGAAACGCCGTGTTTCCGCCCAGTAACACCCATTTCCTGTCAATCACATTACGTTCGCCGGAGCGATGAAAAAGCCGTGAGTAAAATTACTTTCTACATAGCAAAGTTACTTGGCGCAGTCGCAGTGCGAACATTGCGCATGCGTACTAAGCGGATTTTCATTGCGATGCGATGAAAAATACCGAGCGAACAACTCGGAATGAGGGCCATTATTATTTCGGACCATGCCCCCGTAACCCTATCCCTACACTTAGCTCTACCTCAATGTATCTCCAAATGTTGGAGGTTCCCGGCATATCTTATGCACTCTGAAGATTTCTTGCTGCATCTTAAACATACCTGGCTTGACTATGTCACTGACAATTTGGAACAAGAACCTAATACCCCACTTTTTTGGGGGGCCTCTAAGGCTGTCCTTAGAGGACATATTATTTCTTATGTTAATTCTAAACGCAAGAAATTTAACGCTAAATTGCAAGAGCTGAGTGCGGCACTCACGCTGGCTTATCGTAACTATACACAATGCGATAGTCCTATCCACAGGGAAACGTACCTCATGGCAAAGCAAATCTATGACACCTTCCTTACTGAACAAGCCCAAATGAGCTATGACTATAGCAGGAATAAATTCCATAGGTGGGGGAATAAGTCAGGAAAGCTTCTGGCTAATTTAGTCAGAGGGCTGTGGAATAAAACATGGGTTGATGCGCTACACAGTTCTGGAACTATCCTTTCCAATCCCACTGATATCTGCTCTGCTTTTATGCGCTTCTATAAATCTCTTTATACTGCGGAGGCTGATAGTAAGCTAGTTGGCCAATCCTTTTTTAATGAAGCACAGCTGCCTGAGCTCACGTCGGAGGAAAGGGACTTATTAGATGCTCCTATCACTGAGGATGAGGTTCAGGCCACCATTAAGTCCCTTCCTAATGGGAAAAGCCCTGGTCCTGATGGCTTTAGTGCCGAATTTTATAAGATGCTAACTGCCGACGTACTCCCTGTTCTAACTAAACTCTATAACCATATCCTTAAGACGGGAGAGACCCCCCTCCGTTTTAATGAGGCAAGACTTATTGTGCTTGCAAAGCCTGACAAGTATCCCACCCTGGTCGGTTCTTATCGCCCTATCTCGCTCCTCAACCAGGACTTTAAAATCCTAACAATAATAATGGCTAACAGATTGCAGACCTGCCTACCCCGTCTAATCTCTCCTGCGCAGATGGGGTTTGTCAAGGGTAGACAATCCACACGGGGAGTAAGGGCAGCCCTGGCAGCAATTTCTCACACTCATCTTTGTCAGGCCAAAAGTAATATTATTATAAATCTAGATGCGGAAAAGGCGTTTGATAAGATCGCCTGGCTTCATCTAGCTAGAGTGCGCCTCCACCAACACTTTGGCCCATTGTTTCGCAACTTGGTGCAGACTATCTACACTAACCCTGTGGCACAAGTTTTAGTTAACAGTGAAGCATCCGCCCCCTTCACGTTGGAAAGAGGCACCAGACAGGGATGCCCGTTGTCTCCCCTTCTTTTTAATCTGGCATTGGAACCCCTTATCAGGTCTATTCTGTTACATAGGGAATACAAAGGCATTGCCGTGGGCACTCGGGAATTGAGGGTGGTGGCATTTGCTGATGACCTTCTCCATTTTTTGTCCGACCACCGACTTTCGATCCCCCAACTGATCACCACGATTGACTGCTTTTCTTCTTTTGCAAGATTTTCTGTTAATTATGGGAAGTCGGAGGCATTGGCCATATTTGGACAGGCGAGAACTGGATGGAGCGACACCTTCCCTTTTAAATGGGCGACTACTTACATAACCTTTCTAGGTGTTGCACTCCCCTCGAATCCTTGTCATTTATATTGGTACAATATTTCCCCGGTTTTGCGCAAAATTAAGACTGAGCATGGTCTTTGGCAAACCCTTCCTTTAAACTTGCTAGGACGCTGCAATTTGTTTAAGATGGCTAGCTTCCCAAAACTTCTTTATGTTTTACAGATGACCCCTTTGTTATTATCTAGCTCAGACCTATCCTCATTGCATACTTCCATTACCAATTTCATCTGGTCTGGAAAACGACCCGGGATTAGTATGAAAAAATTGTCCCAAATAGTACTTAGAGGTGGAGTTAACCTGCCCAACATCAAACATTATAACCTTGCCTGTCTCCTTCGCATTGCTTTGGACTGGCTCGGAGATAACACTTACTATACTGACCCCACTCTGGATTCGCAATTCTGCGCTCCTTTGTCTCTCAGTTACATACTACACGCCAGACCTTCCAAATTGCCCTTAAGTATCACAAATAATTTATTACTATTTCCCATTATACAGGCATGGAGAATGGCAAGAAAACCTCTTAAACTTCAATATTTTTACTCACTTTCGCTACCTCTGGTCGGCAACCTGGAGTTTCAGGAGGGGGGGGCCTTGAGGCCCTTCACTGACTGGCATTCTTCTGGTATCCGTAACCTACGCGACTTGCTTAATGCCTTCCACCTCCCGCTGTCCTTTGCTGAAGCGAGGGATAAATATGGCTTACACCCTCGACAGGAATTCTCCTACTTCCAGGCAGTCCACTACCTTAAAACCGTTTTGCCCAAATTGACAGACTTTGATCTTCTAGATCCTCTTCTCATACTTCTCCGCTCTGGCTTCTATTCTATCTCAACTATCTATGCACGTATACGCATAGAAATTGACCCTCCTACGGATCTTCCAGAACTGTCCCAATGGTCCTCCCGCATCCCAACGGTCGCCCCTGACTCCCTCTTAAATCATCTTCAGCTGACTCTGAAACTCATTCCAGCTAGCTCATACCAGGAAATGGCCTATAAAATGCTCCATAGAGCCTATATCTCGCCTAGTCGCCTACATTTAATGGGCATCTCGGAAGACGCGAGATGCACCAAATGTTTGGTTGATAAGGCGGATCTTTTGCATTGTTTTTGGGATTGTGGCTTGATTGGAAAGTTTTGGCATGAGGTACATCAATATGGTACTACGACGCTAGGCGTGTCTTTTCGTTGCACTATGTCTTGGGCTCTGTTTGGCTATTTAGCTGACCAGACGGACATCCCAAGGACCACCAAAAAGCTTCTTGTGATATTGTCAGTGGCCAGCAGAAAAGCTATTTTACAGCAGTGGATACACGATTCTATTCCCACGCTCTCAATGGTAACATCTAGACTATTCTTTTTGTTTACCGTGGATTGGCTGGAGGCGTCCATCCATAAAGAAAAACTCACCCCAGCTTTATTCCAATGTTGGGATAATTATATTCGGACACTACCCGAACCCACCAGACAAGCACTTCATAACTGCTTCCAATCTACTTCATGGTACTTACTCCACTCTATGGATCATCCTAACCTCTCAGGTCTTTGAATGCTAGACCTTTCTACCCCCTCTTTTCACATTTCACATTTCTTCTCTTTTTCTCTTTATTCTCCTGTGTTACCGGGCTGATTGGGATACTGATCTTTTAGATTTGGGAATATCTCTATGGACGGATCGACGGCCCGTGACCTCTAGCGAGCATTGAATATTTTCACTGTTTTAAATATTTTCGGTTTTATTTTACTTTATTTACTTTTATTTTGTTTTAGTTATTGTGTCTATATCTGGAGTATTAGATATTATATATTGATGTCAGCGGAAGACGTTTGTTCCACGTCTGTTTTCTTCTTGCCGATTTGCATTATGCTCATAAAATGTCATACTCCGCTATTACTTGTTACACACACGATGTTTTTCTATTAGAATGTTTACATGTTTTATTTGAGGAAAATTTTGAAAAGAGGTTCTGATTTCTCCTTGTTCAGCTGTGAGATTGTTTATCTGATTTCCTGCGGCCCTTTGGCAGGGTGGTAATTTATCTGTACTGTAATATTTTACTGTCTCGCTATTCACTGTACCAAACTGCTATTTATGCATTTTCTTCTTTGTACTGTGAGAAATTGGAATAAAAATATTTTGAAAAAACAAAAAAACACCAGTGTGCACTGTGCACCAAGGGTTTATGCTGCCCCTGTATTAGGAAGACCTGGCAGTAACAAAAAACACAAACAGTGTGCTTTGCACCAAGGTTCTGCAGTTAAGTTACAGCACCAGTGTTGCTCCTTTCTGCACTATAAAAAATAATAAATAAATGTTTTGCTAACTGCCTACATTCATCTAGCTCAGCCAGTATATTAAGCTGACTAGGGACACGTGGCTCGCCAGTGGCTTCACAAGGGGGTGCGGCCAGCCAAGGGGTGTCACCAAATGTAATCTTTTAAAGCTTCCTCCTCTCCAGCGGTCCTGTGTGAAATGGCGCCCAAATCAAAGCGGGAGGGACTTATATAGAATCCAAAACACGCAAGATCCAACGCCGGTAAGATAACGTTTTGCCTCGTTTTGGAATCCGAGTCTGGCAGGAAAACCCAAGCCATAGATTTCCTCAGATTCCAGAAGTTTGGGTGGGTTCGGTTCCCTGAGAACCAAGTCCTCTCATCTCTAGATTTTAGCTGCTTTTATCCATATTCAAGAAATCCAGAACCCAAGATTTAGATATTAAATCCGAATTCCGAACCAAAACATTTGAGGGTGGTTGTGCAAAACCAAAGCTGAAATCAGAATGTGAATCAGATTCTAAATGTCACAGATTACCATGTTATACACTAAAAAACTGCTATAATAATAGTCACCTACAAATAGACTTACCATACTATCCCTTTATACTGCGACACTCCTGAATTACACAGATTCTGTGGCTGGCTGACTTCAAGCCTGAATTCCACCTGGTTTTAATCAGCCACGGAACCTGTGTAGTTCATGAGTGTCCCGGTTTAAGAGGATAGTATGGTAAGCCTACGTATAATTATATAATATTTCCCTGTTAAATTCTATGCTACAACTGTCTTAACCCTGTTCCTTAGACAGTGGTGCAATACATAAAAACGCTCTACAGCAGTGGAACTTTTTACAAATTTTTATTAAATTGATACAAAATTACCCAAAACACTTAGACATGAAACACAGCTCGGTTCTACAGAATCTCTGTGTCGTCCGTAACACCCTGCCTGTCCTACTTCATTTATTTATCTGAACGTGGTAAGTCATTAGAAGGACCTGTGCGTTATATGTTCAAAAGGAAGAACATAATTAGCTATGGATATATATTTAAATAGGAGATGGAGAAGAGTCTGTTAGTAGCCCCAGGTTACAGGCAGAGTGAGATGTTTCTCTTTTATATTTACTTACGAGCTGCTGTTTTATCATATTCCCTAAATAATCCGGGCTATAATTTATTTCATTCTGTGCTCAATGTCTCCCCAAGGATAGAATGTGAGCCCAATTATATTTTATATGTATGAACCTCAGGGTGACTGTGTTGTGCTTGTTGGAGCTATTATTGCTTTTCAGAAGTCGGTACTAGAGTCCGCCGCTTTGTCTTAGAGGGTTTTTTTTTTTGCCTTTTATATGGAGGAACAAGAAAATTACACCACTTAAAGCAACCCTATGTGATTAATTTACTCCGCTTCTGTGCTGCTTCTGTGTGTAAGTAGCAGGTGGATAAATAATTCTCAAGTACGTTGTTTCATCTTTCTTTCAGTCCTTGTAGTAACCTTAGCTGATACAGATGTCTGTAAGGGGTTATGCCGTCAGCGCCCGGGGCCTCAGTATATATACTGTAGTGTGTATGCGCCCACTCGGGAGGTCAGCGCAAATTTCACTATTTAGCTCTGTGCCTGTTTCTCCACAAATACGAAGTTCTTTTGCTTCCCTGAGCAACTTTTATGGAGTTAATTCAACACACAAAATATATATCAATTTATATTCTAGTACTGGCGGCGACAGTTCTAGGGATCCCAAATATGTTAACTACCACATCGTTGCCTACTTCTGAAAAAGCATTTCAGGGAGATTGTGAAAATAACACCTATAATGAAAATGACTTACATTCAAACGTAAAGGAGCCCCAAAGTTTGTATACTGTATACACGTATACTGCAAGTGGCCATAAGAAACCTTATTTAAAATGCATGTAGCTATAGGGATCATTGTGCCTTATAAGCAATACAGGGAAATGGCGCTGATGATCCCATTTGCATGGATATATCTCAGATTTATTTTTTTCCCCCAAGAATGTAACAGCTGTATAACGGGGGGTAAGGTGCAATCAGGGAGATTGCTGGTCTATTCAGGGAGTCAGGGAGATCGCAACTATTTCAGGGAGTCTCCTGCAGAATGAGGGAGGGTAGGCAACTATGAACTACGGGAATTCTTAGACGTTGGATCTACGAGTATGAGCAGGGGCGGTTTAACAGCATGTGCGTAGTTTCCATCATGGCCCCCTCCTCGCTCGTGGCGCAGTTACGCATGCTTAGGTCTCAAGACTCTCAAGGAACGTGGGGCCTGTGCCATGTTCACAGTGATTTTTGAGCTTAGCATGGGCAAACCTCGAGCAAAATGGCTGCAGCGCCATTCTCCCGGTGATTTCTGCAACTGTGATGTCATACTCCGGAAAGGTGAGTATTCTGTATGGGTACAGGGTGTGCGGTGTTGGCCCCCTTGGACCATTGAGTTGTGGGTTATAATAGAAAAAAAATTATATGAATTTTGCTGTGACTATTTTCTTTTTTTAGTATTATTTTCTTGGCTTTTTTTCCACTAAAGATAATTTTTTTATTATTACTACTACTACTATTATTATTATTATTATTATTATTATTATTATTACTACTATTATTATGATTACTATTATTATTATTATTCTTACTATTATTATTATTATTTATTATTATTATTATTATTACTACTACTATTATTATTATTATTATTATTATTATTATTATTATTATTATTACAATTATGATTAGTATGTTAATATATTCATTGCTCATTATTGGCAGTGTTGCAGACATAAATTTTATGCTTAAGGTGCTGAAAGAGTTAGTGGAGTAATTCTTTGCAGTCTTTTAAAGCAGCATGTTACCACTCCTACCCTGGCACGCAGCTGCGAACGGCGTTATACGTGATATAAGCAAATACATATGTGTCACTGTAGCAGCGAATCGGAGCCGTGTGCAATACACAATACAAAATCGTTCGCATGTCACACTGTTTATTAACATTCATAATAATACAGTGGCAGTGTCTACATACTTTGCGTCACACTAATGAGACAAAACAAATGCACGTTGGGGGTCACTATCACATGTTCGATGCACGGACGACATGGAAAAAGAGACTTTACTGCCCTCTAATTTAATAAAGTAAAAACAAAACTAGTCCACAATAGATTACAGTCAATCTGAAGTGACTGGAGATCTGTGAATCCCTCACTCTCACGGGCTGAGAGGGGCTTATTGGAAGGAGATTTTCATCTATGTTGGGTGTGAAAGAGACGTTACATTGTGGAACCCTCTTACTGTCCATTAAACTAGGACCACCAATGTCCCAGTATTAATTATCACCCCAACCCCCATAGCCCAGAGGAGGGGCACAGGGTGTGAGGCTAGACTTTTTCTATACTCCCCCCAGAGGCACCAGCCCTGCACCGGCTAAGCTGGCTGAGACTGGTTTTCACTATGACCCCTCAGCCGTCATTATCTACTTAAAATTACTTTGACAATGCCGACAGCCGGAATCCCGGTGCAACATGGCTATTCCCACTCGTGGGTGTCAACAACACCCATAGAGTGGGAAAAGATCCTGTCAGAGCCGGCCCTAACCAATATGATGCCCTAGGCAAGATTTTGGCTGGTGCCCCCTAGCACCACCGCTGGTTCCGCCTCTGACCTTGCACCTCTTTCCCAGCACCATCATCCCTCACCCATAGCAGTCCTTATTTTGGTGTTTTGGTGTTTGTACCCCCTATATTTTAAATATGAACAGTTGCACATTTGGCGCACAGCCCAAAAAGGGGTGTGTTTTTGCTGGCAAGGGGCATGGCCACACAATAGTAACCCCAATTCCAATTACGCCACACAGTACTGCAACTTCATTCACATTTGATCATGCGATAGTGTCCATAATTCATATTACATCCCACAGTAGTATCACTTTACCTTATAAACGTTACTCCTCACAGTAGAGCCCCTTATTCACATTACACCACACCCTATTGCTCTTTATTCAAATTAGACGACACAGTAGTGCCCTTTCTATACGCAACGCCACATAGTAGAGCACCTTAATGCCACACATACAGTATGAGACACATTATTAATGTCCTTATAAACATAATGCGCCTTACACATTATGACAACCTTTATTAATCCCCTTTTACACATAATGTCCCTTACACATAAGCTGCACATTATTAATGCCCTTATACACATAATGACACACATAGTGCCCCCCTACACATTTGCTGCACATTATTAGTGCCTCTATACACATAATGACACACATACAGTAGTACCCTTTAATGCATTTTTACATGACACACATAATGCTCCTTACACATATTCTGAACACTACTGCACAGCCAACCCACTCACATGCACACAGCACTCACACTGCCACTAACACTGTGACCTCTGCCTCTGCTTGGATACAGATGTGTCCTCATAAATATTGCCTCAATGCTAACATCTGGCACCTTTTTTTAATGAAAATGCATCTTATTTGCATTGCTATGTGGCAGGGATGCACAAGCAGCTTCTGCTGATTAAAATGATATGTGGCATGCCTATATACTTTGTGCGACTGTGGCTGTATCTGCATATGAAATGCTACACACAGAATATAGGCATGCCGCATATCATTTTAATCAGCAGAAGCTACTGATGCCCCTAGGCATATCAAATGCCCTAGGAAATTGCCTAGTTTGCCTATGCCTATGGCCGGCTCTGGATCCTGTGGTTAGCGCAGCGAGCTCGCAAGGGGACTCTTAGCGCTCGCCCTGCTGCTGGCATTTCGGCGTGTGGGATAGTGCTGTCAAGATGTGGACAGCCGGAATCCCGACCGCCGGTAATACATACCGAACCCGCTGGCAGGTTTTCCAGCATGCATTTCCCGCTGCACTATGGCACAATGAGTGCGGCTGCTCCGGGATGGAAGAACTCGGTTATATACAAAGGGTTAACATCTGCTACATGCAGACACCGTACACGCCGCAGCCCGCTGCCCTGCACAATGTAACTTGCTGATTTTCTTACTCACAACTTTGTTTTGTTTATTATCCTTGGTCCCCTGCCACCCTTTCGGAAATCCCTGTCTAATCCCACAATGTTTCCCACACTGTTGTTCTTACGCTCGTTGCAAAGTATTATCCGTAGAATGACAACACATCCAGGCATCACAACCCATACTGCCCCTGACTGCTCCCCTTCCATTTAATTAGCACCCAGGATTATCTTTCCTTTATTATCTGTGATGTGGCCACGCTGTCAGTAATTACACCCAAATTCAGCTGCCCGTCTCATATACTCATTTATCAGCGCAGTCTATGACATGACAGCTAGGAGCTGATGGCTTGCTTTGGGCAACTTCTTCACTTTATCTCTCTCCGACGGAATGATACATCTCCCCTTAACTCTGCAAACTAAAATGTATTTAGTAAAACTCTCATGATTTCCTCAAATATACTACAGTACTATCCAAAATTCCTTCCTAATTGCTCTAGATACTCCCGAATAAATATGCTTGCAATATCTAATCTTCGCTCTGGCTTCTAACCTCAAATGTCTCCATAATACATCTAAATCTCTTCTCAGCTCTCCCACACCGACCCCTCCAACCACTGCCCCTGCCCAAGATCTGCTTCAAGGACAGGATTGACAAGATTTGGGATGGGCTGTAACTAGAGATGTGCGGCCGGCACTTTTCGTGTTTTGGTTTTGGTTCTGGTTCCATGCTCGTGTTTTGGATCTGGATTGGTTTTGCCAAAACCACCCTTTCGTGTTTTGGTTTTGGTTTTGCACCTGGAAGATTTTTTTAAAAACCATAAAAACAGCTAAAATCACAGAATTTGGGGGTAATTTTGATCTGTATTATTAACCTCAATAACATTAATTTCCACTCATTTCCAGTCTATTCTGAACACCTCACACCTCACAATATTGTATTTAGGCCAAAAGGTCGCACCGAGGTAGCTGGATGACTAAGATAAGTGACACAAGTGTACAGCACAAACACCTGGCCCATCTAGGAGTGGTACTGCAGTGTCAGACAGGAGGGCAAAAAAAGGCCCCAAACAGCACATTATGCAAAGAAGAAAAAGAGGTGCAATGAGGTGGCTGGATGACTAAAATAAGTGACAAAAGTGGTCAGCACAAACACCTGGCCCATCTAGGAGTGGCACTGCAGTGTCAGACAGGAGGGCAAAAAAAAGGCCCCAAACAGCACATCATGCAAAGAAGAAAAAGAGGTGCAATGAGGTGGCTGGATGACTAAGATAAGTGACACAAGTGGTCAGCACAAACACCTGGCACATCTAGGAGTGGCACTGCAGTGGCAGACAGGATGGCAGATATAAAAAATAGGTCCCAAACAGCACATGATGCAAATAAGAAAAAGAGGTGCAATGAGGTAGCTGGATGGCTAAGCTAAGCAACACAAGTGTGCGGCACAAACACCTGGCCCATCTAGGAGTGGCACTGCAATGGCAGACAGGATGGCACTTAAAAAAAACTAGGCCCTAAACAGCACAACATGCAAAGAAGAAAAAGAGGTGCAATGAGGTAGTTGTATGACTAAGCTAAGCAACACAAGTGTGTGCCACAAACACCTGGCCTATCTAGGAGTGGCACTGCAGTTGCAGATAGGATGGCACTTAAAAATACTAGGCCCCAAACAGCACATCATGCAAAGAAGAAAAAGAGGTGCAATGAGGTAGCTGTATGACTAAGCTAAGCAACACAAGTGTGCGGCACAAACAACATGGGACATGCTGGAATTTGCACAGATGTAATATACGCACAATATTGGTGGCACAGGAGAGCGTACCCCTAAACCACACACACACACACACACACACACACACACACACACACACACACACACAGCAAAGCCTGTAAAATAAATTTGGATAATAATAACCCTTTTATTTGGAGCTATTATAATAACATTCAGCACAGGAGAGCGTACCCCTTCACCACACAGGGCAAACCCTGTAAACATTATTTGGATAATAATATAAGTAATGTATATAACCCTTTTATTTGTAGTAAATAATATACAGCACCGGACACCACCACTGTTATTATGGCAGCACAAGACACCACCACTAGAATGATTCAGCACAAGACAGCACCACATGACTGGACTTATACGGCAGTACCTCTGGACTTATATGGCAGTACTGTACCTCTGTAGTTGTACAGCAGTGTCAGACAGGATGGCACTTTAAAAAACTAGTCCCCAAAAAGCACATGATGCAGAGAAGAAAAAGAGGTGTTGTATAAACAGGACATGCACACTTTAACAAACCAATCATTTCAGCGACAGAGTCTGCCACACAACTGTGGCTGAAATGACTAGTTTGTTTGTGCACCCACCAAAAAAAGAGCAATCAATCTCTCCTTGCACAAACTGGCTCTACGGAGGCAAGATGCTGACCTTATCCTCATCCTCCGATTTCTCAACCCTTTCAGAGTGTACATCCTCCTCCTCACAGAGTATTAATTCGTCCCCACTGGAATCCACCATCACAGGTCCCTCTGTACTTTCTGAAGGCAATTGCTGGTAAAGGTCTTCCCGGAATTTATAATTCATTTTGATGAACATCATCTTCTCCACATTTTGTGGAGGTAACCTCCTACAACGATCGCTGACAAGGTTACCGGCTGCACTAAACACTCTTTCGGAGTACAACACTGGCAGGGGGGTCAACTTAGGTAACATAAAGCCAGTATGTGCAAGGGCATCCAAATTGACCCTTTTTACTGCCAGTATACGTACGGACTGTCTGACATGCCTACTTGGATGCTGTCACTCATATAATCCTCCACCATTCTTTCAATGGTGACAGAATCATATGCAGTGACAGTAGACATGTCAGTAATCGTTGGCAGGTCCTTCAGTCCGGACCAGATGTCAGCACTCACTCCAGACTGCCCTGCATCACCGCAAGCGGGTGGGCTAGGAAATCTTATCCTTTTCCTTGCATCCCCAGTTGCGGGGGAAAATGAAGGAGGAGCTGTTGACGGGTCACATTCCGCTTGAGTTGACAATTTTCTCACCAGCAGGTCTTTGAACCTCTGCACACTTGTGTCTTCCGGAAAGAGAAATACAACGTAGGCTTTAAACCTAGGATCGAGCAACAGGATGACTGCTGTCATATTTCATCTTCCTCTCAAAGGACTGTTGGACAGTCAATTGCTTAGTTGAACAAGTGGTCTTCTGACTTCCCTTCTGGGATGAAGATCTACTCCCAGCAGCAACAACAGCAGCGGCAGCAACGGCAGCAGGCGTACCACTCAAGGATCCTCCGGAGGAATCCCGGTTAGGAGAGGACTCCTCAGTCTTGCCAGTGACATGGCCTGCAGGGCTACTGACGTTCCTGACTGAGGAGGAAGTTGACGTTGAGGGAGTTGGTGGTGTGGCTTGCAGGAGCTTGGGTACAAGAGAAAGAAGGGATTTAGGTGTCAGTGGACTGCTTACGCTCTTACCCAAAAGTTTCACAATTTCACACTGACTTCTGATGAATGCGCTGCAGGTGACGTATAAGGGATGATGTTCCTAGGTGGTTAACATCCTTATCCCTACTTATTACAGATTGACAGAGGCAACACACGACTTGACACCTGTTGTCCGGATTTGTGCAGAAAAAATTCCACACCGAAGAGGTGGCTTTTTTGCTATTATATCCAGTCATCACAATGGGCTTATTCATCCCACGGACAACTGGTGTTTCCCCCGGTGCCTGATTTAAACAAACCACCTCACCATCAGAATCCTCATCGTCAACTTCCTCCTCAGCACCAGCAACACCCATATCCTCATCCTGGGGTACTTCAACAGTGACATCTTCAATTTCAATATCAGAAACTGGACAGCGGGTGCTCCTTCCAGCACTTGCAGAGGGCGTGCAAATGGTGAAAGGAGCCACCTCTTCCCATCCAGTGTTGGGAAGGTCAGGCATCGCAACCGCCGACACACTTGGACTCTCTTTGGGGATTTGTGATACCATCTTAGAACGCACAGTTCTTTTCTGTGCTTTTGCCAGCTTAACTCTTATCATTTTTCTAGCGGGAGGATGAGTGCTTCCATCGTCATGTGAAGCTGAACCACTAGTCATGAACATAGGCCAGGGCCTTAGCCGTTCCTTGCCACTCCGTGTCGTAAATGGCATATTGGCAAGTTTACATTTCTCCTCAGACCATCTATTTTTTTGGGTCATTTTACTGAACTTTTGCTTTTTGGATTTGACATGCTCTCTACTATGACATAGGGCATCGGCCTTGGCAGACGACGTTGATGGCATTTCATCATCTATGTCATGACTAGTGGCAGCAGCATCAGCACTAGGAGGAAGTGGTTCTTGATCATTCCCTATTTTATCCTCCAAATTTTTGTTCTCCATTATTTTTCTGGAGTTATATAACACAATATGCAGCACAGGAGAGCATATCCCTACACCAGACAGGGCAAACCCTGTAAAAATTGTATTTGGATTAAATGTTAATACCCCCTTTTTTGGAGTAAATAATATACAGCACAGGACACTACCACTGGTCTGATGCAGGACAACACTGTAAGGGACTTATACAGCAGCAGTGGACATATGGCAGCAGAGGACACCACCACTGTGACTGGTCACTGGACTGACTGATGCACAGGACACTACCACTGGTCTGATGCAGGACAACACAGCAACACTGTAAGGGACTTATTATACAGCAGCACTGGACATATGGCAGCAGAGGACACCACCACTGTGACTGGTCACTGGACTGACTGATGCACAGGACACTACCACTGGTCTGATGCAGGACAACACAGAGACACTGTAAGGGACTTATTTTACAGCAGCACTGGACATATGGCAGCAGGGGACACCACCACTGTGACTGGTCACTGGACTGACTGATGCAGCTAAGACACAACACTGGACTGAGTAGCACAAGACAGCACAAGACTATAATCGCCACCCCACTTTCACGCCCGCACAGACACTGAGGACGGAGACACGTCCTCTCACTACACTCTCCAGGACTGGAGTGAAAATGGCGGCGACGCGCGGTTCCTTATATGGAATCCAAACCCTGCGAGAATCCGACAGCGGATGATGATGTTTTGCCTCATTCTGGTTTCCGAGTCAGGTGGGAAAACCCAAGCTGGGCTCGGATCCGGGCTCGGGTATTGAAGCTCAGTAGGGTTTGGTTCTCTGAGAACCGAACCCGCTCATCTCTAGTAGGCACACAACTCCTCTTGGAAGCTTAGTCTCCTTTTAGAAGTGTTGCATTTCTGCAGTTAAAGCCTGCAGTCATGTGACTGGTGATTCAGCACTTAGCACCAAATTGAATTTCTGTTTCCAGTATAGCTTTTCTGGCACTGGTCCAGTGCCAGAGTGTCAGGCTAACCTTCCTAGGCTCCAGCATTGCTGTTTTCTGTCTGCTACCCTGTGTTATAGATGTGGCTTAATTTCTGTCTTTGCTTCCCATTTGCTCTTTTGGTACTTCTACTGTGATTTCCAGGATTTGACCTTGTCTTGGCATTAGATGAATCTTCTGGAAGCTCCACCGGTACTTTATTCTACAGTCCCGGTTCTGATCCATGCTGTTTGACTTTTCTCCTGTGTTGGTTCCATTTGCTGCCTTCCATACAAGGTATTCACTGAGAGAACTGTGATCTGCATGTCAGGGGCAGTAAAGTCCAAATCCCTGGTGAAGGCCACCTGTGTCCTGGGTAGCAGCAAGCCTAGTTGGTAAAAAATATTCATTTACTATTCCTGAGATCATGACACAGAACTTGACAAATCATTCCAAGTGCATCAACAAAGCTCTAGAACAGGGGTCCTCGGCTCCAGTCCTCAAGTACAACCAACAGGTCATGTTTTGTGGATTTCTTTACTCATGCCCAAGTGTGTTACTCTATTTTACTGGATTAGCAATTATCCCATCTACCTCAACAGACAGAAATCCTAAAAACATGTCCTGTTGGTAAAACCTGAAGACTGAGGTTCAGAACCACTGATCTAGACATTACTTTCCCATTGTGGTGTTATGGAAGCTTTGCAGTCTGACCAGTAAACTCCCTATCAGATACCTTTTCTTCGTAAATAATACCCTCTCAAAACTTGGAACAAAGTACAACAGGAGTAGGTATTTTATATTAAGGTCACATTTATTCAGACAAGTCAAATTAAAATTGTTTCAATTCATTTTTTATGAAATGTTAAAGTTAGTATGGTGGAGGACAAAAACATGCAACTCAAACATTGGTGTTCAACTCTCCAAATCAAATAACCCATCCAGACAGGTTTGTGTTAATTCCTGGTAGGGACGCTTGCTTGGCCATCACAACACATCACAACACAAAAGGACATTGCACTCGCTGATAACTACTAAACAATGCAAACTATACAGTCATTCTACAGAAGGGTGGAATTTCCAGAAGGAAAGAGGTTGGGCGGTGCGGACCACAAACATAAGCTTATAAACAATTATGGACACACCTATCAAACTGAACTTGATACATATAAAATAAAGCTTCTGCCAATATAAAAAAAAAAACCTTAAAGCAACTATACATACTGTAAAACATATTTTTGAGGGGCTTTCCTTGATAACTACCTAGGGGTTTTATTATGCCAGCCAGATTACTTGGCTTCAATTAAGTCTTAAGATCCACAAATACTGTACCAACAAGCAAATGGATCCTCGGTGGATAATTTCCGGTATGTGCTATGGCCCTCATTCCGAGTTGTTCGCTCGTTATTTTTTTTCGCTACGGAGCGATTAGTCGCAAACTGCGCATGCGCAATGTTCGCAGTGCGCCTGCGCCAAGTAAATTAGCACAAAAGTTTGGTATTTTACTCATGGCCTAACGAGGTTTTTTCATCGTTATGCTGATCGTAGTGTGATTGACAGGAAGTGGGTGTTTCTGCGCGGAAACTGACCGTTTTCTGGGAGTGTGCGAAAAAACGCAGGCGTGTCAGGGAAAAACGCGGGAGTGCCTGGAGAAATGGGGGAGTGGCTGGACAAACGCTGGGTGTGTTTGTGACATCAAACCAGGAACGAAAAGGACTGAACTGATCACAGTGTAGGAGTAAGTCTCGAGCTACTAAGAAACTGCTAAGAAATTTCTATTTGCAATTCTGCTAATCTTTCGTTCGCAATTCTGCTATGCTAAAATACACTCCCAGAGGGCGGCGGCTTAGCGTGTGCAATGCTGCTAAAAGCAGCTAACGAGCGAACAACTCGGAATGAGGGCCTATGCACGTATAGGGAAAAATTGCAGTTGGATGACCTAAACTAGACAGCCATTTCAATATTAGGAAACAGGATTTATGTGTAAGTATTCTCCCGGCAAAGTTTCCTTTAGTTTCTTAAATGCAGACAAAACTCAAAAGACGGAAATTAATATTTGTGTTCTTGAATAATTTATATATATAAAAAAATATATAGTTTCTCCACCTCCAAAGGTATAATTTAATGTGGTACGTGTGGGTTGCGTTTTAGCATAAAATGTTTTATAATTGCAGTTTGTTTAAAGAACAAAATGTAATCTTAGCACCCACCATAACAATTTCCAGAAATATTACAAATGAAATCACTTTCCACTGAAATTAGACCTAATTAGACCTTCCCTGGAATCCTTCATAATATCAAGGGTCATGCCGCAAGAATAAGCTAATTTAATTCCTCGGGGTGCCTCCTCGCCAACCGAAAGCCACGGCAATGAGCACGTTACAGCAATTAGATCTGGAGGGGGGTAGAAGGGATGTTAATGAGATATTCTTCATTTAGATTTCGTGCCGTATTCACAAAACATTTCAGCCGCCTATTATGATGGGTCCCAACTGTTTAAACAAACTAACTGGCTGCCTTATATCAAACGAATACAACATATTACAAAGGTATTATTCAGGAATAAACAAAATAGTTACGCCGATTAACGCTGAAAATATTGCACTTTGCTTAATAGATGTCTGAACACCGTACTTAAAAAAAACAACACAATTTTTTTAAAGACACCCTCAAGTGTTTTGGTTCAGAATTTGGATTTAATATCCGAATCTTGTGTTTTGGATTTTATGAAAATAGATAAAAATAGTTAAAACCATGTAATTTTTGCAATAGAAACCCAAAATGTGGATTTACAATACAAATTTGGATCTGCAGTAAAGATTCGAATCGGGACTCCTTTTGGTTTGGATGTCCCCATGAGAGCCGAACCGGTCTTGGTTCAGATCGGATCTGCAAATTTTAAGTGGGTTCAGATTTTTAAAGAACTGAATCGCAAATCTCTTAACTATAAACGACTTTGGGGTCTATTTACTAAGCCTTGGATGGAGATAAAGTACCAGCCAATCAGCTCCTAACTGCCATGTTACAGGCTGGCTTTGAGAAATGACAGTTAGGAGCTGGTTGGTTAGTACTTTATCTCCTTCCACTTTATCTCCCTTCAAGGCTTGGTAAATAGACCCCTTTGTGTGTTACAACAATGCAAGCAAGATGTTAAATTCAACCTTGACTGCTCAGGTGGGCACACAAACTGTCAGACAGCCATGTAAAATGTAGTGATGTGCACTGGAAATTTTTTGGGTTTTGTGTTTTGGTTTTGGATTCGGTTCCGCGGCCGTGTTTTGTATTTGGACGCGTTTTGGCAAAACCTCCCTGAAATTTTTTTGTCGGATTCGGGTGTGTTTTGGATTCGGGTGTTTTTTTACAAAAAACCCTCAAAAACAGCTTAAATCATAGAATTTGGGGGTCATTTTGATCCCATAGTATTATTAACCTCAATAACCATAATTTCCAATCATTTCCAGTCTATTCTGAACACCTCACACCTCACAATATTATTTTTAGTCCTAAAATTTGCACCGAGGTCGCTGTATGACTAAGCTAAGCGACACAAGTGGCCGACACAAACACCTGGCCCATCTAGGAGTGGCACTGCAGTGTCAGACAGGATGGCAGTTTTAAAAAATAGTCCCCAAACAGCACATGATGCAAAGAAAAAAAGAAGTGCACCAAGGTCGCTGGATAGCTAAGCTAAGCGACCCAAGTGACCGACACAAACACCTGGCCCATCTAGGAGTGGCACTGCAGTGTCAGACAGGATGGCAGATTTAAAAAATAGTCCCCAAACAGCACACATATGGATAGTATACTTGACCTACTATATACTGCACACAACTAAAATGCAGCACAGGTATGGATGGATAGTATACTTGACGACACAGAGGTAGAGCAATGGACTACTGTACAATACTGCTATATATATACTGGTGGTCAGCAAAATTCTGCACTGTCCTCCTACTATATACTGCGCACAACTAAAATGCAGCACAGGTATGGATGGATAGTATACTTGACGACACAGAGGTAGAGCAATGGACTACTGTACCATACTGCTATATATATATACTGGTGGTCAGCAAAATTATGCACTGTCCTCCTACTATATACTGCGCACAACTAAAATGCAGCACAGGTATGGATGGATAGTATACTTGACGACACAGAGGTAGAGCAATGGACTACTGTACTGTACTGCTATATATATACTGGTGGTCAGCAAAATTCTGCACTGTCCTCCTACTATATACTGCACACAACTAAAATGCAGCACAGGTATGGATGGATAGTATACTTGACGACACAGAGGTAGAGCAATGGACTACTGTACCATACTGCTATATATATACTGGTGGTCAGCAAAATTCTGCACTGTCCTCCTACTATATATTGCGCACAACTAAAATGCAGCACAGGTATGGATAGATAGTATACTTGATGACACAGAGGTAGAGCAATGGACTACTTTACCGTACTGCTATATATATACTGGTGGTCAGCAAAATTCTGCACTGTCCTCATACTATATACTGCGCACAACTAAAATGCAGCACAGGTATGGATGGATAGTATACATGATGACACAGAGGTAGAGCAATGGACTACTGTACCATACTGCTATATATATATATACTGGTGGTCAGCAAAATTCTGCACTGTCCTCCTACTATATACTGCAATGCAGCACAGATATGGAGCGTTTTTCAGGCAGAGAACGTAGATATTTGCAGCACACTGAGCACAGATATTTGCAGCACACTGAGCACAGATATTTGCAGCACACTGAACACAGATATTTGCAGTACACTGAACACAGAAACTGAGAGAATGCAGCCACGTCCTCTCACTATCATCTCCAATGCACGAGTGAAAATGGCGGCGACGCGCAGCTCCTTATATAGAATACGAATCTCGCGAGAATCCGACAGCGGGATGATGATGTTCGGGTGCGCTCGGGTTAACCGAGCAAGGCGGGAAGATTCGAGTCTGCCTCGGAACCGTGTAAAATGGGTGAAGTTTGGGGGGGTTCGGATCCCGAGGAACCGAACCCGCTCGTCTCTAGTAAAATATAATTCAAAGATTGTGAGCAGGATTAACGCCAGTCATCACAACTATGCTAATCGCTTATGTACTAACATATGCGATTAGTATCACAATGCGATGCCAGGGGCCCCCTGCAATCACTGGTAGTCTGGAGGAGAGGGTGTGTGGGGGCCTCCGTCACCGCCCAGCACCGGAGGTAACGTCTGCTGTCAGTCTCAGGCTCCTCCTCCTCCTCCCTACAGCCGGAAGTACAGGTGGCTTTGTTCCTGGGGGAGGAGGAGGCTTGGGTAGTTAGACACTATATGGTCGACAGTCCAAAGTCAGACACAAAAAAATGTTGGGTTTTTTTTCTGTGTTTTACAGTATATTACAACTTTTGCCTCATTTACTATCCATGTCACAAACTATTACCTTTTAGTAAAGTTGTGGTGAGCGAAGCGAGACACCGAGCCCGAAGCATGGCGAGCATAGCGAGCCCGTAAGGGGATGAATTTCACCAAATTTGGGTTAAAAAATATTTAAAAACACAAAAAAACTTTTTTGTGTGTGTCTGACTTATGACCCTGTCTGTCTTTTGACTGTTTGACTTTTGACCCTGTCTGACTTTTGACTGTCGACCATGTAGTGTCTAACTAATGACTGTCTATCTATTAACTGTCTATGAGCTATACCACACCCTCCGTTACCTGCCTGGGGGAGGTCAGTGTGAGCGGAGCTGGGCGGCGGTGCGACGGAATGCGGTAAGAAGCCCATAGGCTTCTATAGGGTATCGCCAGAGCCGGCGGAACCCGCTCAGCAAAGGGATGCAGTGCAGGGAGGCGCATACTTGGAGAGGCGCTCTCACTGCTCTGCATTCCTTTGATGTGTGCAGTTGCTGCCGGCTCTTCAAGTTCCCACTCCCACGCCGTTGATGTAATCTCCTCCCACGGCGCTGATATAATCTCCTCCCACGGCACTGATATAATCTCCTCCCGTCCTGATGTAATCTCCTCCCACGGCGCTGATGTAATCTCCTCCCACGGCGCTGATGTAATCTCCTCCTGCCTTGGCGCTAGCAGTGGGAGGTGTGTGGGCGGGACTGATGACAAAGGACGGCTTGGGGAGCAGAGAGCTGCAGTGACTACTGTACTTGACTGCAGTACTGCCAGGAGCCACTAGATGCCCCCATATCCATGGAGCCATCTCATCACCTACCAGGACTGAGGAACAATAGAGAGACTGCCCGGGAGGTTGTGTCTATCAGAGGAACTAAGTGAGTATTTTGTATGTTTGATCTATCTATCTATCTATCTATCTATCTATCTATCTATCTATCTATCTATCTATCTATCTATCTATCTATCTATCTATCTATCTATGTGTCTGGCTGTCTGTCTATCTATCTATCTATCTATCTATCTATCTATCTATCTATCTATCTATCTATCTATCTATCTAGATTTTTTCACTCTGTCTCTCTTTGTTGAAGGGGTCTCTGCCTGCTATAATGTGTAAAATGGGGACACCTGCCTGCTATAATGTGTAAAATGGGGACTCTTGCCTACCGTAATGTGTAAAATGGGGACACCTGCCTGCCGTAATGCGTAATATGGGGACACCTGCCTGCCGTAATGCGTAATATGAGGACACCTGCCTGCCGTAATGCGTAATATGGGGACACCTGCCTGCCGTAATGCGTAATATGGGGACACCTGCCTGTCGTTATGTGTAAAATGGGGACACCTGCTTGTCGTTATGTGTAAAATGGGGACACCTGTCTGCCGTAATGTGTAAAATGGGGACACCTGCCTGCCGTAATGCGTAATATGGGGACACCTGCCTGCCGTAATGTGTAAAATGGGGACTCTGACTGCCGTAATGCGTAAAATGGGGACACCTGCCTGCCGTAATGTATAAAATGGGGACACCTGCCTGCTATAATGTATAAAATGGGGACTCTTGCCTGCCGTAATGTATAAAATGGGGACACGTGCCTGCCGTAATGTGTAAAATGGGGACTCGTGCCTGCCGTAATGTGTAAAATGGGGACACTTGCCTGCCGTAATGTGTAAAGTGGGGACTCTTGCCTGCCGTAATGTGTAAAGTGGGGACTCCTGCATGCCGTAATATGTAAAGTGGGGACTCTTGCCTGCCGTAATGTGTAAAATGGGGACTCTCGCCTGCCGTAATGTGTAAAGTGGGGACTCTTGCATGCCGTAATGTGTAAAATGGGGACTCTTACCTGCCGTAAAGTGTAAAATGACAGTCAGAGTACCGACAGCGGTGAATCGAGTTCCCTCTGTTCCCTCCCACGGCGCTGATGTAATCTCCTCCCACGGCGCTGATGTAATCTCCTCCTGCCTTGGCGCTAGCAGTGGGAGGTGTGTGGGCGGGACTGATGACAAAGGACGGCTTGGGGAGCAGAGAGCTGCAGTGACTACTGTACTTGACTGCAGTACTGCCAGGAGCCACTAGATGCCCCCATATCCATGGAGCCATCTCATCACCTACCAGGACTGAGGAACAATAGAGAGACTGCCCGGGAGGTTGTGTCTATCAGAGGAACTAAGTGAGTATTTTGTATGTTTGATCTATCTATCTATCTATCTATCTATCTATCTATCTATCTATCTATCTATCTATCTATCTATCTATCTATCTATCTATGTGTCTGGCTGTCTGTCTATCTATCTATCTATCTATCTATCTATCTATCTATCTATCTATCTATCTATCTATCTATCTGGATTTTTTCACTCTGTCTCTCTTTGTTGAAGGGGTCTCTGCCTGCTATAATGTGTAAAATGGGGACACCTGCCTGCTATAATGTGTAAAATGGGGACTCTTGCCTACCGTAATGTGTAAAATGGGGACACCTGCCTGCCGTAATGCGTAATATGGGGACACCTGCCTGCTGTAATGCGTAATATGAGGACACCTGCCTGCCGTAATGCGTAATATGGGGACACCTGCCTGCCGTAATGCGTAATATGGGGACACCTGCCTGTCGTTATGTGTAAAATGGGGACACCTGCTTGTCGTTATGTGTAAAATGGGGACACCTGTCTGCCGTAATGTGTAAAATGGGGACACCTGCCTGCCGTAATGCGTAATATGGGGACACCTGCCTGCCGTAATGTGTAAAATGGGGACTCTGACTGCCGTAATGCGTAAAATGGGGACACCTGCCTGCCGTAATGTATAAAATGGGGACTCCTGCCTGCTATAATGTATAAAATGGGGACTCTTGCCTGCCGTAATGTATAAAATGGGGACACGTGCCTGCCGTAATGTGTAAAATGGGGACTCGTGCCTGCCGTAATGTGTAAAATGGGGACACTTGCCTGCCGTAATGTGTAAAGTGGGGACTCTTGCCTGCCGTAATGTGTAAAGTGGGGACTCCTGCATGCCGTAATATGTAAAGTGGGGACTCTTGCCTGCCGTAATGTGTAAAATGGGGACTCTCGCCTGCCGTAATGTGTAAAGTGGGGACTCTTGCATGCCGTAATGTGTAAAATGGGGACTCTTACCTGCCGTAAAGTGTAAAATGACAGTCAGAGTACCGACAGCGGTGAATCGAGTTCCCTCTGTGCGCTTTGCGCGGTGTAAATGTGAACAAGATTGTACTACTGTATGGAGTAATTTGAATTGGTACTATTGTGTGACCACGCCCCACCTGTTTTTTTGCGGCGTGAGACTTCATACTGCATTGTCTCTTTATTAAGTATGGGAGAGAGGGCGCAAATTTATAGTTTGCAGGAGGGCGCCGAACACCCTTGCACCGGCCCTGGGTATCGCCATCGAAAAGCGGGCGGCTTGGTCTTAATACATTTGAATATGCGGTAAAACCCCGTAAACCTGGGTTTTAACGCATTTTTCCTTTAATACATTCCTCCCTGTATTAGTGGACCATCCTACCACTATGAAACTCTTTTTGCAAAGCATTTTGCCACATCCTTGTTTATTTCTACATTAAACTCTAATATTCTTAGCAAAAAAAAAGTGTTTACTTAGAGCGATCGCTTATGTCTGCTCCCTAATGAGAAATCTCCAGAGTTACAGCAAGTATACATTTTTAAGTCTCTTTAATATGATGTCCATCTCCTCAATGTGCTTCTTATTCAGCATCTCTCTCACCTTTAATTGTTTTCCAAATACTCATATATAAAATGTTAATAGTTCATCCCAAAGCCCTATTTCACTTGCAAATTGCTTTCCAGACATCAAAAAGAAAGTAATATGATCCTATAAACGCATTTCAAATAAACAAGATTTCTTTTTCGAGAACGGAAAATTCTGTAATAGTCTTTGCTTTAAATGTGATATTGAATAAAAGTCATGCATTAACTTTGTTTAATAGATTGTGCTTACCCAGATCTCTGTATGCAATGTACAATTATGATGATGTGGCGCTGATTAATGTAACAAAATGTATTATATCAGTCTATAACTTTGCAAAAGAGCACAGCATAGTTTTTTTTTTGTATTTGCACTGTGATAGACAATGGTGCACTTGGAATTTAATCCTCTTGGAAAATGCTGCTTAATGTATAGCATATTGTTTAACACCCTTCTTTTCTATGGAGTCATTATGATAACAGAAAAGTGATGTTAACATATGTATAAAACAATGAAATATCAATAAGTGCCAAAGTCTTGTAATAAAGGTTTGCTAATATTCATTAGTAAAAGCTAATTTGTTATAAAGAATAATTTGATTTACCACATGTATTAAAGGCAACAGAACCTCGTCATTTATTATATAACAGTACGTCACGGTGACTTCTAATACCCATATACTTTCCAGCAGGGAAATTATTCTGGGAATTTGGTGTGGAATCTGGTCAAGCAGGGGGTGATTCTGATGTTTTTATGCAGCGGCTGATAATCTTCCTACTGAGACTCCCATTGGCTGCAGCGCTAATCCGTCTCTTTGCGTATTAAGGCGCGCCATGGAAACTTACATGCGCCCTACGGCAGAGTGTGAGTAGCTCTGCTGCGCTCTCCAGAGGTTCTATTCCCACTCTATGGGCGGGATGTATTAACATACATCGCCGCCCCTCGCCGGTTACCGCAGCGATGTTGATCGCATATGTACTAACATATGCGATCAACATCGCGATGCGGTGACGGATACCTGTTAGGTGGTCTGCGGGGGGTCTCCGTCACCTCCCCGGGGTCCCCACACTGGCTAGATGCCGGGAAGCAGCAGCAGGCTGCCCCCGGCACCTCCTCCTCCCCCCTGCAGCCGGAAGGACGTCCGGCTGCGTTGCTAGGGGGAGGAGGACACTACCTTCCGGGTCCAGGGCAGCCTGGAGGAAGGTAAGCCAGGGGGAAGGGGGGTCGGCATCTGCGGCGGGGGTCGACGGTGTCGGCGGGTTGCGGCGGTCGGCGAAAAGAAGCCCATAGGCTTCTATAGAGTTTCGCCATCCAGAGATGGCGAAACCCTGGACGCCGAAAACGCTGCGGTAGGGTCTTAGTAAATATGAAAATGCGGTAAAACCCCCGTTTTCGGGAGTTTTACCGCATTTTTGCTTTAGTACATCCCGCCCTATGTGTGTCGTGGACCTTTCCAGTTCAGGACCTTTGCTGGAATTAAGGAGTCTGTCCTTGTGCAAGGGGGTGTGGTCTCTTGGGAAATTCTGGACCTGAGAGCCATGACCCCAATTTTCATCACACAGGGGGCATGCCAAGTGCTCTGGGAGCTGTTGGACACGCCCCCAGTCCCTCTCTTCAGTGAATAGACACCATGGGGTAATTTTACTAAAAGTCGGTTTGAATTGCTCTTCAAAGGGGCTCAAAGTGCCCAAGTTTTCACTCATTTTTGACTTTCTAAAAAAGGTTATTTACTAAAAGTCTTTGTCCACTTTAAAGATCTATGGTATAGGGAGTCCGTTTTAAAAGTCTAAATTCAGTTGGTTTTATTTAAATAGACTTTAGAAACTGACTGAACCAAAGTATACTCAAAACTAACTTAAAATTTAAAACTTAAAAATTTAAAACCAAATTCAATTACTTACTTCTCTCCTATTGGCCAAAACATGTCACATGCACATGTAGACCCATAAATACTTCAGTCAGGTGCAGGGGGAGATTAAACCTTGGAAGGGGGGCACTCAAAAGAACGGAGCCCTCCATCTGTTGTCAGGACCGCCCCCACTTGTCATCATGGCTCTTCCTTCTGCTACTGTAGAAGAGGGAGAGCTGGGGATTTCAGTTGTTCCAGATGGGGGGGTCCGCCTAACAAAGGGGGGCCCTGGGTATGGTGTTACCTGCACCCTTACCTTAATCTGGCTCTGGTCAGGTGGTGATTTGGTTACAGCAGGAAAACACACAGCACTGCAGATCCTTGGATTGCCATGATACTACAGCCAGAGTGGTTGAGTCCGTGCATATAGGCATCATAATGCGGTTTCAGCCAATTGCACATGTTTTAGAAGTTAAACAGACCGGCTTCTTATTCGTCTAGATTTTATTTAGTAAATGAGAGATTTGTATAGGCTTCTACTGAAAAGTACAGATGGTTGGTTTGATGATCTACAATATTTTCTCTATCGTCCTAGTGGATGCTGGGGTTCCTGAAAGGACCATGGGGAATAGCGGCTCCGCAGGAGACAGGGCACAAAAGTAAAGCTTTCCGATCAGGTGGTGTGCACTGGCTCCTCCCCCTATGACCCTCCTCCAAGCCAGTTAGATTTTTGTGCCCGGCCGAGAAGGGTGCAATTCTAGGTGGCTCTCCTAAAGAGCTGCTTAGAGAAAGTTTAGCTTAGGTTTTTTACTTTACAGTGAGTCCTGCTGGCAACAGGATCACTGCAACGAGGGACAGAGGGGAGAAGAAGTGAACTCACCTGCGTGCAGGATGGATTGGCTTCTTGGCTACTGGACATCAGCTCCAGAGGGACGATCACAGGTACAGCCTGGATGGTCACCGGAGCCTTGCCGCCGGCCCCCTTGCAGATGCTGAAGTAAGAAGAGGTCCAGAATCGGCGGCAGAAGACTCCTCAGTCTTCTAAAGGTAGCGCACAGCACTGCAGCTGTGCGCCATTTTCCTCTCAGCACACTTCACACGGCAGTCACTGAGGGTGCAGGGCGCTGGGAGGGGGGCGCCCTGGGAGGCAAATGAATACCTATTTTGGCTAAAAATACCTCACATATAGCCTCCGGAGGCTATATGGAGATATTTAACCCCTGCCAGAATCCGTTAAGAGCGGGAGACGAGGCCGCCGAAAAAGGGGCGGGGCCTATCTCCTCAGCACACAGCGCCATTTTCCCTCACAGAAAGGCTGGAGGGAAGGCTCCCAGGCTCTCCCCTGCACTGCACTACAGAAACAGGGTTAAAACAGAGAGGGGGGGCACTAATTTGGCGATATGCTTATATATATTAAGATGCTATAAGGGAAAACACTTATATAAGGTTGTCCCTATATAATTATAGCGTTTTTTGGTGTGTGCTGGCAAACTCTCCCTCTGTCTCTCCAAAGGACTAGTGGGTCCTGTCCTCTATCAGAGCATTCCCTGTGTGTGTGCTGTGTGTCGGTACGTGTGTGTCGACATGTAGGAGGACGATGTTGGTGAGGAGGCGGAGCAATTGCCTGTAATGGTGATGTCACTCTCTAGGGAGTCGACACCGGAATGGATGGCTTATTTAGGAAATTACGTGATAATGTCAACACGCTGCAAGGTCGGTTGACGACATGAGACGGCCGACAAACAATTAGTACCGGTCCAGACGTCTCAAAAACATCGTCAGGGGTTTTAAAACGCCCGTTTACTTTAGTCGGTCGACACAGACACAGACAGGGACACTGAATCCAGTGTCGACGGTGAATAAACAAACGTATTCCTTATTAGGGCCACACGTTAAAGGCAATGAAGGAGGTGTTACATATTTCTGATACTACAAGTACCACAAAAGAGGGTATTATGTGGGATGTGAAAAAACTACCATAGTTTTTCCTGAATCAGATAAATTAAATAAAGTGTGTGATGATGCGTGGGTTCCCCCCGATAGAAAATTATGGGCGGTATACCCTTTCCCGCCAGAAGTTAGGGCGCGTTGGGAAACACCCCTTAAGGTGGATAAGGCGCTCACACGCTTATCAAAACAAGTGGCGGTACCGTCTATAGATAGGGCCGTCCTCAAGGACCAGCTGACAGTAGGCTGGAAAAATATCATAAAAAGTATATACACACATACTGGTGTTATACTGCGACCAGCGATCGCCTCAGCCTGGATGTGCAGAGCTGGGGTGGCTTGGTCGGATTCCCTGACTAAAAATATTGATACCCTTGACAGGGACAGTATTTTATTGACTATAGAGCATTTAAAGGATGCATTTCTATATATGCGAGATGCACAGAGGGATATTTGCACTCTGGCATCATGAGTAAATGCGATGTCCATAACTGCCAAAAGATGTTATGGACACGACAGTGGTCAGGTGATGCAGATTCCAAACGGCACAAAGGTGTATTGCCGTATAAAGGAAGAGGAGTTATTTGGGGTCGGTCCATCGGACCTGGTGGCCACGGCAACTGCTGGAAAATCCACCGTTTTTTACCCTAAGTCACATCTCTGCAGAAAAAGACACAGTCTTTTCAGCCTCAGTCCTCTCGTCCCTATAAGATCATATCTGCCCAGGGATAGAGGAAAGGGAAGAAGACTGCAGCAGGCAGCCCATTCCCAGGAACAGAAGCGTTCCACCGCTTCTGACAAGTTCTCAGCATGGCGCTGAGACCGTACAGGACCCCTGGATCCTACAAGTAGTATCCCAGGGGTACAGATTGGAAGGTCGAGACGTTTCCCCTTCGCAGGCTCCTGAAGTCTGCTTTACCAAGGTCTCCCTCCGACAAGGAGGCAGTATGGGAAAAAATTCACAAGCTGTATTCCCAGCAGGTGATAACTAAATTACCCCTCCCACTACAAGAAAAGGGGTATTATTCCACACTATATTGTGGTACTGAAGCCAGAAGGCTAGGTGAGACTTATTCTAAAAAATTTTTTGAACACTTACAAAGGTTCAAATCAAGATGGAGTCACTCAGAGCAGTGATAACGAACCAGGAAGAAGAGGACTATATAGTGTCCCGGGACATCAGGGATGCTTACCTCTATGTCCCAAATTTGCCCTTCTCACTAAGGGTACCTCAGGTTCGTGGTGCAGAACTGTCACTATCAGTTTCAGACGCTGCCGTTTGGATTGTCCACGGCACCCCGGGTCTTTACCAAGGTAATGGCCGAAATGATGATTCTTCTTCGAAGAAAAGGCGTCTTAAGTATCCCTTACTTGGATGATCTCCTGATAAGGGCATAGTCCAGGGAACAGTTGGAGGTCGGAGTAGCACTATCTCGGATACTGCTACAACAGCACGGGTGGATTCTAAATATTCCAAAATCGCAGCTGATCCGACGACACGTCTGCTGTGCCTAGGGATGATTCTGGACACAGTCCAGAAGAAGGTGTTTCTCCCGGAAGAGAAAGCCAGGGAGTTATCCGAGCTAGTCAGGAACCTCCTAAAAACAGTGCATCATTGCACAAGGGTCCTGGTAAAAATGGTGGCTTCCTACGAAGCAATTCCATTCGGCAGATTTCACGCAAGAACTTTTCAGTGGGATCTGCTGGACAAATGGCCCGGATCGCATCTTCAGATGCATCAGCGGATAACCCTATATCCAAGGACAAGGGTGTCTCTCCTGTGGTGGTTATAGAGTGCTCATCTTCTAGAGGGCCGCAGATTCGGCATTCAGGATTGGATGCTGGTGACCACGGAGCCCAGCCCGAGAGGCTGGGGAGCAGTCACACAAGGAAAAAAATTTCCAGGGAGTGTGATCAAGTCTGGAGACTTTTCTCCACATAAATATACTGGAGCTAAGGGTAAATTTATAATGCTCTAAGCTTAGCAAGACCTCTGCTTCAAGGTCAGCCGGTATTGATCCAGTGGGAAAAACATCACGGCAGTCGCCCACGTAAACAGACAGGGCGACACAAGAAGCAGGAGGGCAATGGCAAAAACTGCAAGGACTTTTCGCTGGGCGGAAAATCATGTGATAGCACTGTCAGCAGTGTTTCATCCCGGGAATGGAAACTGGGAAGCAGACTTCCTCAGCAGGCACGACCTCCACCCGGGAGAGTGGAAACTTCATCGGGAAGTTTTTTCCACATGATTGTAAACCGTTGGGAAATACCAAAGGTGGACATGATGGCGTCCCGTCTGAACAAAAAACGGGACAGGTATTGCGCCAGGTCAAGAGACCCTCAGGCAATAGCTGTGGACGTTCTGGTAACACCGTGGGTGTACCAGTCGGTGTATGTGTTCCCTCCTCTGCTTCTCATACCTAAGGTGCTGAGAATTATAAGACGTAGAGGAGTAAGAACTATACTCATGGCTCCGGATTGGCCAAGAAGGACTTGGTACCCGGAACTTCAAGTGATGCTTACAGAGGTCTTATGGCCTCTGCCGCTAAGAAGGGACTTGCTTCAGCAAGTACCATGTCTGTTCCAAGACTTACCGCAGCTGCGTTTGTCGGCATGGCGGTGGAAAGCCGGATCCTAAGGGAAAAAGGCATTCCGGAAGAGGTCATTCCTACCCTGGTCAAAGCCAGAAAGGAGGTGACCGCACAACATTATCACCACATGTGGCGAAAATATGTTGCGTGGTGTGAGGCCAGGAAGGCCCCACAAAGAAATTTCAACTCGGTCGTTTCCTGCATTTCCTGCAAACAGGAGTGTCTATGGGCCTCAAATTGGGGTCCATTAAGGTTCAAATTTCGGCCCTGTCGATTTTCTTCCAGAAAGAATTGGCTTCAGTTCCTGAAGTCCAGAAGTTTGTCAAGGGAGTATTGCATATACAACCCCCTTTTGTGCCTCCAGTGGCACTGTGGGATCTCAACGTAGTTCTGGGATTCCTCAAATCACATTGGTTTAAAACCAGTCAAATCTGTGGATTTGAAGCATCTCACATGAACAGTGACCATGCTCTTGGCCCTGGCCTGGACCAGGCGAGTGTCAAATTGGTGGTTTTTTCTCAAAAAAGCCCATATCTGTTTGTCCATTCGGACAGGGCAGAGCTGCGGACTCGTCCCCAGTTCTCTCCCTAAGGTGGTGTCAGTGTTTCACCTGAACCAGCTTATTGTGGTGCCTTGCACCTACTAGGGACTTGGAGGACTCCAAGTTGCTAGATGTTGTCAGGGCCCTGAAAATATGTTCCAGGACGGCTGGAGTCAGGAAAACTGACTTGCTGTTATCCTGTATGCACCCAACAAACTGGGTGCTCTTGCTTCTAAGCAGACTATTGCTAGTTGGATGTGTAATACAATTCAGCTTGCACATTCTGTGGCAGGCCTGCCACAGCCAAAATATGTAAATGCCCATTCCACAAGGAAGGTGGGCTCATCTTGGGCGGCTGCCCGAGGGGTCTCGGCTTTACAACTTTGCCGAGCAGCTACTTGGTCAGGGGCAAACACGTTTGCTAAATTCTACAAATTTGATACCCTGGCTAAGGAGGACCTGGAGTTCTCTCATTCGGTGCTGCAGAGTCATCCGCACTCTCCCGCCCATTTGGGAGCTTTGGTATAATCCCCATGGTCCTTTCAGGAACCCCAGCATCCACTAGGACGATAGAGAAAATAAGAATTTACTTACCGATAATTCTATTTCTCGGAGTCCGTAGTGGATGCTGGGCGCCCATCCCAAGTGCGGATTATCTGCAATACTTGTACATAGTTACAAAAATCGGGTTATTATTGTTGTGAGCCATCTTTTCAGAGGCTCCGCTGTTATCATACTGTTAACTGGGTTTAGATCACAAGTTGTACGGTGTGATTGGTGTGGCTGGTATGAGTCTTACCCGGGATTCAAAATTCCTCCCTTATTGTGTACGCTCGTCCGGGCACAGTACCTAACTGGCTTGGAGGAGGGTCATAGGGGGAGGAGCCAGTGCACACCACCTGATCGGAAAGCTTTACTTTTGTGCCCTGTCTCCTGCGGAGCCGCTATTCCCCATGGTCCTTTCAGGAACCCCAGCATCCACTACGGACTCCGAGAAATAGAATTATCGGTAAGTAAATTCTTATTTTAGTCCAAAGTTGTTGTTTTTTACTCTGAGGATTTCAAAATTGACTGAAAATCAAAACCGACTTCTAGTAAATATCATGTAGAGGAGATACGAGACGCAAACTAGCAGTCAGAAGATCATAGTGTCAGCGTAGAGACAATATTTTAAGTCAAAAGTGCTAATAAGCTCACCTAATGAGGATGTGAGAGAGAGAAAAGGAGAGGCCCAAGAACAAAACCTTGGGGGACACCTACTGGTAGAAGAAGTGGGGGAGAGGTGAAGTCATGAGAGGATACAGAGAAGGAACGGTCAGAACGGTAGGAGGGCAGCCAGGAGGGAGCAGTATCACGCAAACCAAGTGAGTAAAGGATTTGCAGGAGGAGGACAAATGATCCTTTCAGGAATCAAAATGACAAAGTGCGATTTACTACAGACACTGCTTTACGGGCTTCAGATAGTGTCTTCCTTAAATCCCAAATTGTGAATCAGATTACCCGCATTGACCGCTCTTCCAGTGCCTGCACCTCTACCACATCCAGAAGACAGAGCAGGATTTTCAGAGTTTTGGCTGCATTTTCGGCTTTACTACGGACCCATATGAGGCTTTAACAATGGATTATATTAAAATTGTTATTTCTTTGCAATGAACGAGGCTGCCTACAGTCCAATTAGTTTTTACTAATGAGCTTAATTTTGCCATTATTATTTAAATGGTTTTAATTAAAATAAGATAAATACTAAGCAAATGACGGAAGATCTTTTCAAAAGACATCATTTTATATTTAAACATAATTAACACATACTTGTTTTTGTAGGAATTCAGCCAGCTACAATAACAGGACTTCATCTTAGCAACACAAGCGCTGTGCCATAGACGGTTATTTTCACACATATAATATGTTCCCATTTCAGCTCCAGTGGACCCAAGGGCACATTTCGTCCACTCATATACTGGGTTTCATTCAGAATTAGGTGCACACATCATGAAATGCAATCCGCAATGCTTCGTTTTTTGGAGCCTGGCGCTTAAATCTCCTTAATACCAACAGGTTATGCGCTAAGATAACTAAGGTCTTCCTAGCCCATGTTTTCAAAGTAAGTAAAGTTGTATTTAACATTTAAGAGACCATAATGATAAAAAGATGCAAATATAAGTGCTGCCGCAATTGTAGCTATCCTCTTATCTTATTTATAGTTCATCCAAGGACAACTAATGTCAAACACGTAAGTTAAATTAAAGTTTAATAAAGAAAAACTACAATTAAAAGTTTAGTAGAACACTTTAATTTGTATTTATATCTTATGAAATGGGGTTTTGGTAATAAATTCAGTTTATTAAGGTCACCTTATTTTACCTCCAGGTGCAGGGCCGTAACTAGGGGTGTGCAAATGGTGCCATCGCACAGAGTGCAGGAATTTGGGGGCAGCATGGTTGCTGCACCATGGCACTTGCATGTAGCTTGCAAGGCGCTAGAAATGGCTTCCTGTAGCCAGGGCCACAACTGGGTGTGGATGATAAGAGGGGGCGCCAAAACGGTGGAAACCGGGATAAGTTTGAAGCATGTCGTAGTGTGGATAGTCTTCAGAGGGTAGGCCAGGGCCGGAAATAAGGGTTGCACAGGGGGACAAGTACCCCTGGGGACCCCCTTTCTCAGAGGGCCTCCCCAGCCCTGGTGATTGTGACCAGGCTCTGTGCAGGCATAGAGGGATTGGGATAACCCGGCACAATAAAGTTTTTTTTACCTATCTGCACTGCACGCATGATTTCATGATGGCACGCGCACTGCAGAACAGTGTGTGAGGCGCCTGCCACCTCCGCTGCCTTAAGGAGGAGCAAGGAGAAGATCCAGGTAAGTGATGGGGGAGGGAGGGTTACCACAAACATATTCTGCTGCTGCAGAGATATAGGGGGGAGAGACACAAGCTACTACAGTGATACATGAGTGGGGAGGGCACTGTGGGGGTCATTCCGAGTTGATCGTAGCTGTGCTAAATTTAGCACAGCTACGATCATTCACACTGACATGCGGGGCGACGCCCAGCACAGGGCTAGTCTGCCCCGCATGTCACTGCTGGCCCCACCCCCACCCCCTGCAGAAGTACAAAAGCATCACACAGCGGCGATGCTTTTGCATTTGAGGAGTAACTCCCGGCCAGCGCAGCTCCTGCTGCTGGCCGGGAGAACCTCTTCGCTGCCCCTGGTCGCAGCGACTGCGCGTGATATCACGCAGCTGCTCCAGCCCACCCCCCGCACGGCCCGGCCACGCCTGCGTTGGCCGGACCGCGCCCCCAAAACAGCAGCTTCACGCCGCGGTGCCGCCCCCTCCCGACCAGCGACCGTCGATTGACAGGCAGAGGCGATCGCTAGGGAACGACGGCCTTCGCCCGTCCGGCATGCGCCGGCGCACTGTCGAGGGTGTGGTTGGCTGGACGGTGGGTCTGCAGGTGGCATGGCCTTGAGAACACATCATAGTGACTCTGCCCCCCGCTCTGCAGTGCTGAGGAAACAGGCACTGTAGAGCAGGGGGTGGGGCTATGATGACGCATATCAGTGCAAACTGCGTCATCTGCACCACACGCAACACCCACTATCACTAAAAGCTGAATGGGTGTGTATGTCACATCAGGGACACTTGCCTGACTTTCTATGGGGCCGGGAGACCTGCAAGTTTTTCGGGAGCCTCCCGGCAATTCCAGGAGGATAGGCAAGTCTGAATGACATGTATTTGCAAGCAAAGATATGAGCCATCAGCCACGTCACGGAGTCTCTGATACGGTGGTCCCAACACTACATGATAATAGCATCAACTGTGGGTCATACATTTATATTTCTATATTGAGAACTAACTCACCTGGAGGCACCTCCAAATGGTACTACAAGGATCAGCATGCCCTCCAACTACAGATCTCACAAATGCCTCCCAGAACATTGATTCACAAAAATGGTATATCGCTTAGATCAATGTAGATCAATGTATTAGTCCATTACATGTGGTTGCAAGGGAGGGGCTAATCTAGACAAGAAAAAACACACAGACATCTCCAGTACACTATAGAGGGAATTCAATTGGGCACCAGGCTTCACGAAGAAAAAAAACACACTTACTGTACCTCGCGCCGAATCTTGGATTAACGCAGGTAAGTTCGCTCCTAATACCCATGGCATACTATTGAAAAAACAGGTTGCAGCGATGAAAACCCCACAGCACATGAAAAAAAATTAGACTGACCTCTCCAAGGGCCACTGGAGGTCTCCGCAGCTCCTGGGGGTCTCCCCTCCATCTTCCCACTGGAGAGGGGTCTGCTTGGAGTCCCAAGGAATGCTGGGAGATTTAGTTCTCCAGTGACCAGATCTGGGCGGGGTGGGGGGGGGGGGGGGGTGACACTACATGGGGGTGGGGGGTCCCGATGTTGGATGCAGAAGACACTGCTTCAGAAGGTGAGTAATTAGTGACTAACTAAGCTAATTAGAAACTTCCAATTGCTTAATTAGTCCTCACTGGTGGTGCTGCCGGGGTCAAATTGCTGGGCAGGGTTTTCAAATTTCTCACCAACAACTGAATCTGCCCCTATGGAAGGGATGTACTAAGCATTGCTTCCGTGATGCCGTACATCCTGCTACTTACCTCAGCTATACTATGTAGCATATGTACTAACTCCCGATAAGAGCTGTCCTTTTTGTGATGTCAGGACGTCCTTCTGCAACCGCTCAATGAGACGCGCGGCCACGGGGGGGGGGGGGGGGGGGTGTGTGCTGGGAGGGATTTGATTGGATCGTTCTCAGGGCAGAATGTGGAAAGAAGCCCATAAGCTTCTATAGGGTAACACCAGCAAAAGCCAGTGTTAAGGGCCCTACACACTAGTAGAGTTTACTAAACGATATGAACGTTCTCGTTCATTAATGAACGAGAACTGGATCATATCATTTCATCGTTGGTGCCCCGTCGCTTGTGCATGCAGGCCAATATGGATGAGATTGTCCATATTAGCATGCACTGCTATGGAGCCGGGTGATGGGGGGAGTGAAAAAACATTACTACCCCCCTGTCACCTCCACCCCACCGCCGGGTCACCCGTCGGCCGTATCCGCAGTCAGGCAGCTCGGCGGCTTATCGCTGAATGTGTAGGGGGCATTACACATAGTCGGCAATCATCCCTACCCCACAAGCTCGCTGCCTAGGTGTCACCCCTGACTCTGATCTGTCCTTTGTTCTCCACATTCAATCTGTCTCAATATCATGTTACATACATCTAAGAAACATATCCAAGATATGACCATATCTTACACAAGACACCACTAAAACTCTAATCCATGCTCTCATTATCTCCCGCATTGATTATTGTAATAGTCTCCTGACCGGTCTTCCCAAACATAGGCTCTCACCACTAGAATCCATTCTGAATGCAGCTGCAAGGCTAATCTTCCTCGCTAGACGTTCATCGTCTGCTGATCCGCTCTGTCAGTCCCTCCATTGGTTACCGGTATTCTACCGTATTAAATATAAAATACTTTTACTGACAAACAAGGCTATTAACCAAACTGCACCAACGTACATCTCTTCACTCATCTCATAATATCTCCCAACCCGACCTCTCCGCTCTTCACAAGATCTACGTCTCTCATCAACACTCATTACTTGTTCACACTCAAAATAACAGGACTTTATCCGGGCTTCACCCACTCTGTGGAATGCCCTCCTGTGACAGGACGGTTCCGTACGAAAGCACTCACCGCTTTCGCGTCCCGTCCCCTGTGCACAGAATGGAAGGTTAGGTCACACGAGGCCTGACCACATAGGGGATTCCCGCTTACCGTCAGTAACCGCCTGTTACTGACTCCACCCACTGCGCTGTGGGTGGGTTTATGCTGCCACCACCAAACTCCTAACCTGCCGTGGCGTTTGGAACCACAGTTCTGCTCTATATGTGCCGACGCACTGCCTTACCACACCTGTGTGGTGTTGACGAATCCCCACTAGCCACTTGCTAGGCCTCTACCGGTAGCTGGCGGAAGGCAGAACTTGGAGACGTTAGGTGCTTCCCTGGACAGCCGGAGGACGGGGCTATGTTTGGCATAACCCTGTAGGTCACAAGATGAAGCAATCTTCTTGAGGCAGATGTTTATTTGCTCAATAATAGCCTTAAAAAAGACTCATCCCTATTGCTAGGGGCAACAGCATACAGCAAGATGTTCCAGCAGAATAAGAAGGTACAATACAATCTGGAGGCTCACAGGCATCCTCTTTTTATCTCAGTTCTACACACAGTACCACAGGGGGGTAAGCCCTCCCTGTCTTCTCCAACCAATCAGGTTATCGCAGAAAATATAAATAAATACAAGTTACATTTCAAAAGTTAAGAATTAGATAACGCACATTCCTGCTCCTCTTCATATATAACCAAACCAGTGGCTTTCCCAAACACAATCTGATTATCATGTTCCTGTCTCTTTCACAAATGTAAATGTAACTTGCATTTCAATTGCATTCACCCTCTCACACACAGACAACGTTCTTATACTGTAAATTAAACATAATCTGCATCACACATAATGCAGCCTAAGAAATCTTACATCAAACTGTTGTTGAATGAAACCCACTAGTTTGCATTTGTAAAACACAATCTGATTAACATGTTCCTGTCTTCTCTAACATCTCCATGCAAACCCAGTTCACACAATATTCAGAGAAGACAGCAAACAAATCCTTTCACCTGCATGTGTCTTTAAAGTTACACAGAGACACATCTCAATCTCAAAGAAATGGCTTGTCCAAACACTAGAGATGAGCGGGTTCGGTTTCTCTGAATCCGAACCCGCCCGAACTTCATGGTTTTTTTCACGGGTCCGAGCAGACTCGGATCCTCCCGCCTTGCTCGGTTAACCCGAGCGCGCCCGAACGTCATCATGACGCTGTCGGATTCTCGCGAGACTCGGATTCTATATAAGGAGCCGCGCGTCGCCGCCATTTTCACACGTGCATTGAGATTGATAGGGAGAGGACGTGGCTGGCGTCCTCTCCATTTAGATTATAAGAGAGAGAGATTTACTGGAGCTTAGGACTAGGAGGAGTACTGTAGAAGTGTAGAGAGTGCAGAGAGTTTACTAGTGAGTGACCACCAGACAGTGCAGTTTATTTAATATATCCGTTATCTGCCTGAAAAAAGCGATACACACAGTGACTCAGTCACATACCATATCTGTGTGCACTGCTCAGGCTCAGCCCAGTGTGCTGCATCATCTATATATATTATATATCTGTCTGACTGCTCAGCTCACACAGCTTATAATTGTGGGGGAGACTGGGGAGCACTGCAGTGCCAGTTATAGGTTATAGCAGGAGCCAGGAGTACATAATATTATATAGTGAGTGACCACCAGACAGTGCAGTTTATTTAATATATCCGTTCTCTGCCTGAAAAAAGCGATACACACAGTGACTCAGTCACATACCATATCTGTGTGCACTGCTCAGGCTCAGCCCAGTGTGCTGCATCATCTATATATATTATATATCTGTCTGACTGCTCAGCTCACACAGCTTATAATTGTGGGGGAGACTGGGGAGCACTGCAGTGCCAGTTATAGGTTATAGCAGGAGCCAGGAGTACATAATATTATATAGTGAGTGACCACCAGACAGTGCAATTTATTTAATATATCCGTTCTCTGCCTGAAAAAAGCGATACACACAGTGACTCAGTCACATACCATATCTGTGTGCACTGCTCAGGCTCAGCCCAGTGTGCTGCATCATCTATATATATTATATATCTGTCTGACTGCTCAGCTCACACAGCTTATAATTGTGGGGGAGACTGGGGAGCACTGCAGTGCCAGTTATAGGTTATAGCAGGAGCCAGGAGTACATAATATTATATAGTGAGTGACCACCAGACAGTGCAGTTTATTTAATATATCCGTTCTCTGCCTGAAAAAAGCGATACACACAGTGACTCAGTCACATACCATATCTGTGTGCACTGCTCAGGCTCAGCCCAGTGTGCTGCATCATCTATATATATTATATATCTGTCTGACTGCTCAGCTCACACAGCTTATAATTGTGGGGGAGACTGGGGAGCACTGCAGTGCCAGTTATAGGTTATAGCAGGAGCCAGGAGTACATAATATTATATTAAAATTAAACAGTGCACACTTTTGCTGCAGGAGTGCCACTGCCAGTGTGACTGACCAGTGACCTGACCACACTGACCACCAGTATAGTTAGTAGTATACTTATATTGTGATTGCCTGAAAAAGTTAAACACTCGTCGTGTGACTTCACTTGTGTGTTGTTGTTTTTTTTATTCTATAAAAATAAAACTCATTCTGCTGACAGACAGTGTCCAGCAGGTCCGTCATTATATAATATATAATATATACCTGTCCGGCTGCAGTAGTGATATATATATTTTTTTTATATCATTTATCATCCAGTCGCAGCAGACACAGTACGGTAGTTCACGGCTGTGGCTACCTCTGTGTCTGCACTCGGCAGGCAGTCCGTCCATAATTGTATACCACCTAACCGTGGTTTTTTTTTCTTTCTTCTTTATACATACATAGTTACATAGACATCTCTTTATCAACCAGTCTATATTAGCAGCAGACACAGTACAGTACGGTAGTTCACGGCTGTGGCTACCTCTGTGTCTGCACTCGGCAGGCAGTCCGTCCATAATTGTATACCACCTAACCGTGGTTTTTTTTTCTTTCTTCTTTATACATACATAGTTACATAGACATCTCTTTATCAACCAGTCTATATTAGCAGCAGACACAGTACAGTACGGTAGTTCACGGCTGTGGCTACCTCTGTGTCTGCACTCGGCAGGCAGTCCATAATTGTATACCAGTATCCATCTCCATTGTTTACCTGAGGTGCCTTTTAGTTGTGCCTATTAAAATATGGAGAACAAAAATGTTGAGGTTCCAAAATTAGGGAAAGATCAAGATCCACTTCCACCTCGTGCTGAAGCTGCTGCCACTAGTCATGGCCGAGACGATGAAATGCCAGCAACGTCGTCTGCCAAGGCCGATGCCCAATGTCATAGTACAGAGCATGTCAAATCCAAAACACCAAATATCAGAAAAAAAAGGACTTCAAAACCTAAAATAAAATTGTCGGAGGAGAAGCGTAAACTTGCCAATATGCCATTTACGACACGGAGTGGCAAGGAACGGCTGAGGCCCTGGCCTATGTTCATGGCTAGTGGTTCAGCTTCACATGAGGATGGAAGCACTCAGCCTCTCGCTAGAAAAATGAAAAGACTCAAGCTGGCAAAAGCAGCACAGCAAAGAACTGTGCATTCTTCGAAATCCCAAATCCACAAGGAGAGTCCAATTGTGTCGGTTGCGATGCCTGACCTTCCCAACACTGGACGTGAAGAGCATGCGCCTTCCACCATTTGCACGCCCCCTGCAAGTGCTGGAAGGAGCACCCGCAGTCCAGTTCCTGATAGTCAGATTGAAGATGTCAGTGTTGAAGTACACCAGGATGAGGAGGATATGGGTGTTGCTGGCGCTGGGGAGGAAATTGACCAGGAGGATTCTGATGGTGAGGTGGTTTGTTTAAGTCAGGCACCCGGGGAGACACCTGTTGTCCGTGGGAGGAATATGGCCGTTGACATGCCAGGTGAAAATACCAAAAAAATCAGCTCTTCGGTGTGGAGGTATTTCAACAGAAATGCGGACAACAGGTGTCAAGCCGTGTGTTCCCTTTGTCAAGCTGTAATAAGTAGGGGTAAGGACGTTAACCACCTCGGAACATCCTCCCTTATACGTCACCTGCAGCGCATTCATAATAAGTCAGTGACAAGTTCAAAAACTTTGGGTGACAGCGGAAGCAGTCCACTGACCAGTAAATCCCTTCCTCTTGTAACCAAGCTCACGCAAACCACCCCACCAACTCCCTCAGTGTCAATTTCTTCCTTCCCCAGGAATGCCAATAGTCCTGCAGGCCATGTCACTGGCAATTCTGACGATTCCTCTCCTGCCTGGGATTCCTCCGATGCATCCTTGCGTGTAACGCCTACTGCTGCTGGCGCTGCTGTTGTTGCTGCTGGGAGTCGATGGTCATCCCAGAGGGGAAGTCGTAAGCCCACTTGTACTACTTCCAGTAAGCAATTGACTGTTCAACAGTCCTTTGCGAGGAAGATGAAATATCACAGCAGTCATCCTGCTGCAAAGCGGATAACTGAGGCCTTGACAACTATGTTGGTGTTAGACGTGCGTCCGGTATCCGCCGTTAGTTCACAGGGAACTAGACAATTTATTGAGGCAGTGTGCCCCCGTTACCAAATACCATCTAGGTTCCACTTCTCTAGGCAGGCGATACCGAAAATGTACACGGACCTCAGAAAAAGACTCACCAGTGTCCTGAAAAATGCAGTTGTACCCAATGTCCACTTAACCACGGACATGTGGACAAGTGGAGCAGGGCAGGGTCAGGACTATATGACTGTGACAGCCCACTGGGTAGATGTATGGACTCCCGCCGCAAGAACAGCAGCGGCGGCACCAGTAGCAGCATCTCGCAAACGCCAACTCTTTCCTAGGCAGGCTACGCTTTGTATCACCGCTTTCCAGAATACGCACACAGCTGAAAACCTCTTACGGCAACTGAGGAAGATCATCGCGGAATGGCTTACCCCAATTGGACTCTCCTGTGGATTTGTGGCATCGGACAACGCCAGCAATATTGTGTGTGCATTAAATATGGGCAAATTCCAGCACGTCCCATGTTTTGCACATACCTTGAATTTGGTGGTGCAGAATTTTTTAAAAAACGACAGGGGCGTGCAAGAGATGCTGTCGGTGGCCAGAAGAATTGCGGGACACTTTCGGCGTACAGGCACCACGTACAGAAGACTGGAGCACCACCAAAAACTACTGAACCTGCCCTGCCATCATCTGAAGCAAGAAGTGGTAACGAGGTGGAATTCAACCCTCTATATGCTTCAGAGGTTGGAGGAGCAGCAAAAGGCCATTCAAGCCTATACAATTGAGCACGATATAGTAGGTGGAATGCACCTGTCTCAAGCGCAGTGGAGAATGATTTCAACGTTGTGCAAGGTTCTGATGCCCTTTGAACTTGCCACACGTGAAGTCAGTTCAGACACTGCCAGCCTGAGTCAGGTCATTCCCCTCATCAGGCTTTTGCAGAAGAAGCTGGAGACATTGAAGGAGGAGCTAACACGGAGCGATTCCGCTAGGCATGTGGGACTTGTGGATGGAGCCCTTAATTCGCTTAACAAGGATTCACGGGTGGTCAATCTGTTGAAATCAGAGCACTACATTTTGGCCACCGTGCTCGATCCTAGATTTAAAGCCTACCTTGGATCTCTCTTTCCGGCAGACACAAGTCTGCTGGGGTTGAAAGACCTGCTGGTGACAAAATTGTCAAGTCAAGCGGAACGCGACCTGTCAACATCTCCTCCTTCACATTCTCCCGCAACTGGGGGTGCGAGGAAAAGGCTCAGAATTCCGAGCCCACCCGCTGGCGGTGATGCAGGGCAGTCTGGAGCGACTGCTGATGCTGACATCTGGTCCGGACTGAAGGACCTGACAACGATTACGGACATGTCGTCTACTGTCACTGCATATGATTCTCTCAACATTGATAGAATGGTGGAGGATTATATGAGTGACCGCATCCAAGTAGGCACGTCACACAGTCCGTACTTATACTGGCAGGAAAAAGAGGCAATTTGGAGGCCCTTGCACAAACTGGCTTTATTCTACCTAAGTTGCCCTCCCACAAGTGTGTACTCCGAAAGAGTGTTTAGTGCCGCCGCTCACCTTGTCAGCAATCGGCGTACGAGGTTACATCCAGAAAATGTGGAGAAGATGATGTTCATTAAAATGAATTATAATCAATTCCTCCGCGGAGACATTGACCAGCAGCAATTGCCTCCACAAAGTACACAGGGAGCTGAGATGGTGGATTCCAGTGGGGACGAATTGATAATCTGTGAGGAGGGGGATGTACACGGTGATATATCGGAGGGTGATGATGAGGTGGACATCTTGCCTCTGTAGAGCCAGTTTGTGCAAGGAGAGATTAATTGCTTCTTTTTTGGGGGGGGTCCAAACCAACCCGTCATATCAGTCACAGTCGTGTGGCAGACCCTGTCACTGAAATGATGGGTTGGTTAAAGTGTGCATGTCCTGTTTTGTTTATACAACATAAGGGTGGGTGGGAGGGCCCAAGGACAATTCCATCTTGCACCTCTTTTTTCTTTTCTTTTTCTTTGCATCATGTGCTGATTGGGGAGGGTTTTTTGGAAGGGACATCCTGCGTGACACTGCAGTGCCACTCCTAAATGGGCCCGGTGTTTGTGTCGGCCACTAGGGTCGCTAATCTTACTCACACAGTCAGCTACCTCATTGCGCCTCTTTTTTTCTTTGCGTCATGTGCTGTTTGGGGAGGGTTTTTTGGAAGGGACATCCTGCGTGACACTGCAGTGCCACTCCTAGATGGGCCCGGTGTTTGTGTCGGCCACTAGGGTCGCTAATCTTACTCACACAGCTACCTCATTGCGCCTCTTTTTTTCTTTGCGTCATGTGCTGTTTGGGGAGGGTTTTTTGGAAGGGCCATCCTGCGTGACACTGCAGTGCCACTCCTAGATGGGCCCGGTGTTTGTGTCGGCCACTAGGGTCGCTAATCTTACTCACACAGCTACCTCATTGCGCCTCTTTTTTTCTTTGCGTCATGTGCTGTTTGGGGAGGGTTTTTTGGAAGGGACATCCTGCGTGACACTGCAGTGCCACTCCTAGATGGGCCCGGTGTTTGTGTCGGCCACTAGGGTCGCTTATCTTACTCACACAGCGACCTCGGTGCAAATTTTAGGACTAAAAATAATATTGTGAGGTGTGAGGTATTCAGAATAGACTGAAAAATGAGTGTAAATTATGGTTTTTGAGGTTAATAATACTTTGGGATCAAAATGACCCCCAAATTCTATGATTTAAGCTGTTTTTTAGTGTTTTTTGAAAAAAACACCCGAATCCAAAACACACCCGAATCCGACAAAAAAAATTCGGTGAGGTTTTGCCAAAACGCGTTCGAACCCAAAACACGGCCGCGGAACCGAACCCAAAACCAAAACACAAAACCCGAAAAATTTCAGGCGCTCATCTCTACCAAACACCCCTTTCCAGGTGCCAGGGTCATCAGCATCTCAATTCCTAGGTGAGAAGCTTCCAAGGCCATTTGTCCACAAACGTAAATGCATTTTAAAATAGAGATGAGCGGGTTCGGTTTCTTTGAATCCGAACCCGCACGAACTTCACTTTTTTTTTCACGGGTCCGAGCGACTCGGATCTTCCCGCCTTGCTCGGTTAACCCGAGCGCGCCCGAACGTCATCATGACGCTGTCGGATTCTCGCGAGACTCGGATTCTATATAAGGAGCCGCGCGTCGCCGCCATTTTCACACGTGCATTGAGATTGATAGGGAGAGGACGTGGCTGGCGTCCTCTCCATTTAGATTAGATTTAGAAGAGAGAGAGAGAGAGAGAGATTGCTGTGATACTGTAGATTAGAAGAGAGTGCAGAGTGCAGACAGAGTTTAGTGACTGACGACCACAGTGACCAGTGACCACCAGAGACAGTGCAGTTGTTTGTTTTATTTAATATATCCGTTCTCTGCCTGAAAAAAACGATACACAGTCACACAGTGACTCAGTCTGTGTGCACTGCTCAGCCCAGTGTGCTGCACATCAATGTATTGTATATAAAGCTTATAATTGTGGGGGAGACTGGGGAGCACTGCAGGTTGTTATAGCAGGAGCCAGGAGTACATGATAAATAATATTATATTAAAATTAAACAGTGCACACTTTTGCTGCAGGAGTGCCACTGCCAGTGTGACTAGTGGTGACCAGTGCCTGACCACCAGTATATTAGTAGTATTGTATACTATCTCTTTATCAACCAGTCTATATTAGCAGCAGACACAGAACAGTGCGGTAGTTCACGGCTGTGGCTACCTCTGTGTCGGCACTCGGCAGGCAGTCCGTCCATCCATAATTGTATTATATACCACCTAACCGTGGTTTTTTTTTTCTTTCTTTATACCGTCGTCATAGTCATACTAGTTGTTACGAGTATACTACTATCTCTTTATCAACCAGTGTACAGTGCGGTAGTTCACGGCTGTGGCTACCTCTGTGTCGGAACTCGGCAGGCAGTCCGTCCATCCATAATTGTATTATAATATATACCACCTAACCGTGGTTTTTTTTTCGTTCTTTATACCGTCGTCATACTAGTTGTTACGAGTATACTACTATCTCTTTATCAACCAGTGTACAGTGCGGTAGTTCACGGCTGTGGCTACCTCTGTGTCGGAACTCGGCAGGCAGTCCGTCCATCCATAATTGTATTATAATATATACCACCTAACCGTGGTTTTTTTTTCGTTCTTTATACCGTCGTCATACTAGTTGTTACGAGTATACTACTATCTCTTTATCAACCAGTGTACAGTGCGGTAGTTCACGGCTGTGGCTACCTCTGTGTCGGCACTCGGCAGGCAGTCCGTCCAACCATAATTGTATTATATACCACCTAACCGTGTTTTTTTTTTCATTCTTTATACCGTCGTCATACTAGTTGTTACGAGTATACTACTATCTCTTTATCAACCAGTGTACAGTGCGGTAGTTCACGGCTGTGGCTACCTCTGTGTCGGCACTCGGCAGGCAGTCCGTCCAACCATAATTGTATTATATACCACCTAACCGTGGTTTTTTTTTCATTCTTTATACCGTCGTCATACTAGTTGTTACGAGTATACTACTATCTCTTTATCAACCAGTGTACAGTGCGGTAGTTCACGGCTGTGGCTACCTCTGTGTCGGCACTCGGCAGCCCGTCCATAATTGTATATACCAGTGACCTAACCGTGGTTTTTTTTTCTTTCTTTATACATACATACTAGTTACGAGTATACTATCTCTTTATCAACCAGTCTATATATTAGCAGCAGACACAGTACAGTGCGGTAGTTCACGGCTGTGGCTACCTCTGTGTCGGCACTCGGCAGCCCGTCCATAATTGTATATACCACCTAACCGTGGTTTTTTTTTCATTCTTTATACATACATACTAGTTACGAGTATACTATCTCTTTATCAACCAGTCTATATATTAGCAGCAGACACAGTACAGTGCGGTAGTTCACGGCTGTGGCTACCTCTGTGTCGGCACTCCGCAGCCCGTCCATAATTGTATATACCAGTGACCTAACCGTGGTTTTTTTTTCTTTCTTTATACATACATACTAGTTACGAGTATACTATCTCTTTATCAACCAGTCTATATATTAGCAGCAGACACAGTACAGTGCGGTAGTTCACGGCTGTGGCTACCTCTGTGTCGGCACTCGGCAGCCCGTCCATAATTGTATATACCAGTGACCTAACCGTGGTTTTTTTTTCTTTCTTTATACATACATACTAGTTACGAGTATACTATCTCTTTATCAACCAGTCTATATATTAGCAGCAGACACAGTACAGTGCGGTAGTTCACGGCTGTGGCTACCTCTGTGTCGGCACTCGGCAGCCCGTCCATAATTGTATATACCAGTGACCTAACCGTGGTTTTTTTTTCTTTCTTTATACATACATACTAGTTACGAGTATACTATCTCTTTATCAACCAGTCTATATATTAGCAGCAGACACAGTACAGTGCGGTAGTTCACGGCTGTGGCTACCTCTGTGTCGGCACTCGGCAGCCCGTCCATAATTGTATACTAGTATCCAATCCATCCATCTGCATTGTTTACCTGAGGTGCCTTTTAGTTGTGCCTATTAAAATATGGAGAACAAAAATGTTGAGGTTCCAAAATTAGGGAAAGATCAAGATCCACTTCCACCTCGTGCTGAAGCTGCTGCCACTAGTCATGGCCGAGACGATGAAATGCCAGCAACGTCGTCTGCCAAGGCCGATGCCCAATGGCATAGTACAGAGCATGTCAAAACCAAAACACCAAATATCAGTAAAAAAAGGACTCCAAAACCTAAAATAAAATTGTCGGAGGAGAAGCGTAAACTTGCCAATATGCCATTTACCACACGGAGTGGCAAGGAACGGCTGAGGCCCTGGCCTATGTTCATGGCTAGTGGTTCAGCTTCACATGAGGATGGAAGCACTCAGCCTCTCGCTAGAAAACTGAAAAGACTCAAGCTGGCAAAAGCACCGCAAAGAACTGTGCGTTCTTTGAAATCCCAAATCCACAAGGAGAGTCCAATTGTGTCGGTTGCGATGCCTGACCTTCCCAACACTGGACGTGAAGAGCATGCGCCTTCCACCATTTGCACGCCCCCTGCAAGTGCTGGAAGGAGCACCCGCAGTCCAGTTCCTGATAGTCAGATTGAAGATGTCAGTGTTGAAGTACACCAGGATGAGGAGGATATGGGTGTTGCTGGCGCTGGGGAGGAAATTGACCAGGAGGATTCTGATGGTGAGGTGGTTTGTTTAAGTCAGGCACCCGGGGAGACACCTGTTGTCCGTGGGAGGAATATGGCCGTTGACATGCCAGGTGAAAATACCAAAAAAATCAGCTCTTCGGTGTGGAGGTATTTCACCAGAAATGCGGACAACAGGTGTCAAGCCGTGTGTTCCCTTTGTCAAGCTGTAATAAGTAGGGGTAAGGACGTTAACCACCTCGGAACATCCTCCCTTATACGTCACCTGCAGCGCATTCATAATAAGTCAGTGACAAGTTCAAAAACTTTGGGTGACAGCGGAAGCAGTCCACTGACCAGTAAATCCCTTCCTCTTGTAACCAAGCTCACGCAAACCACCCCACCAACTCCCTCAGTGTCAATTTCCTCCTTCCCCAGGAATGCCAATAGTCCTGCAGGCCATGTCACTGGCAAGTCTGACGAGTCCTCTCCTGCCTGGGATTCCTCCGATGCATCCTTGCGTGTAACGCCTACTGCTGCTGGCGCTGCTGTTGTTGCCGCTGGGAGTCGATGGTCATCCCAGAGGGGAAGTCGTAAGCCCACTTGTACTACTTCCAGTAAGCAATTGACTGTTCAACAGTCCTTTGCGAGGAAGATGAAATATCACAGCAGTCATCCTACTGCAAAGCGGATAACTGAGTCCTTGACAACTATGTTGGTGTTAGACGTGCGTCCGGTATCCGCCGTTAGTTCACAGGGAACTAGACAATTTATTGAGGCAGTGTGCCCCCGTTACCAAATACCATCTAGGTTCCACTTCTCTAGGCAGGCGATACCGAGAATGTACACGGACGTCAGAAAAAGACTCACCAGTCTCCTAAAAAATGCAGTTGTACCCAATGTCCACTTAACCACGGACATGTGGACAAGTGGAGCAGGGCAGGGTCAGGACTATATGACTGTGACAGCCCACTGGGTAGATGTATGGACTCCCGCCGCAAGAACAGCAGCGGCGGCACCAGTAGCAGCATCTCGCAAACGCCAACTCTTTCCTAGGCAGGCTACGCTTTGTATCACCGCTTTCCAGAATACGCACACAGCTGAAAACCTCTTACGGCAACTGAGGAAGATCATCGCGGAATGGCTTACCCCAATTGGACTCTCCTGTGGATTTGTGGCATCGGACAACGCCAGCAATATTGTGTGTGCATTAAATATGGGCAAATTCCAGCACGTCCCATGTTTTGCACATACCTTGAATTTGGTGGTGCAGAATTTTTTAAAAAACGACAGTGGCGTGCAAGAGATGCTGTCGGTGGCCAGAAAAATTGCGGGACACTTTCGGCGTACAGGCACCACGTACAGAAGACTGGAGCACCACCAAAAACTACTGAACCTGCCCTGCCATCATCTGAAGCAAGAAGTGGTAACGAGGTGGAATTCAACCCTCTATATGCTTCAGAGGTTGGAGGAGCAGCAAAAGGCCATTCAAGCCTATACAATTGAGCACGATATAGGAGATGGAATGCACCTGTCTCAAGTGCAGTGGAGAATGATTTCAACGTTGTGCAAGGTTCTGATGCCCTTTGAACTTGCCACACGTGAAGTCAGTTCAGACACTGCCAGCCTGAGTCAGGTCATTCCCCTCATCAGGCTTTTGCAGAAGAAGCTGGAGGCATTGAAGAAGGAGCTAAAAGGGAGCGATTCCGCTAGGCATGTGGGACTTGTGGATGCAGCCCTTAATTCGCTTAACAAGGATTCACGGGTGGTCAATCTGTTGAAATCAGAGCACTACATTTTGGCCACCGTGCTCGATCCTAGATTTAAAGCCTACCTTGGATCTCTCTTTCCGGCAGACACAGGTCTGCTGGGGTTGAAAGACCTGCTGGTGACAAAATTGTCAAGTCAAGCGGAACGCGACCTGTCAACATCTCCTCCTTCACATTCTCCCGCAACTGGGGGTGCGAGGAAAAGGCTCAGAATTCCGAGCCCACCCGCTGGCGGTGATGCAGGGCAGTCTGGAGCGACTGCTGATGCTGACATCTGGTCCGGACTGAAGGACCTGACAACGATTACGGACATGTCGTCTACTGTCACTGCATATGATTCTCTCAACATTGATAGAATGGTGGAGGATTATATGAGTGACCGCATCCAAGTAGGCACGTCACACAGTCCGTACTTATACTGGCAGGAAAAAGAGGCAATTTGGAGGCCCTTGCACAAACTGGCTTTATTCTACCTAAGTTGCCCTCCCACAAGTGTGTACTCCGAAAGAGTGTTTAGTGCCGCCGCTCACCTTGTCAGCAATCGGCGTACGAGGTTACATCCAGAAAATGTGGAGAAGATGATGTTCATTAAAATGAATTATAATCAATTCCTCCGCGGAGACATTGACCAGCAGCAATTGCCTCCACAAAGTACACAGGGAGCTGAGATGGTGGATTCCAGTGGGGACGAATTGATAATCTGTGAGGAGGGGGATGTACACGGTGATATATCGGAGGGTGAAGATGAGGTGGACATCTTGCCTCTGTAGAGCCAGTTTGTGCAAGGAGAGATTAATTGCTTCTTTTTTGGGGGGGGTCCAAACCAACCCGTCATATCAGTCACAGTCGTGTGGCAGACCCTGTCACTGAAATGATGGGTTGGTTAAAGTGTGCATGTCCTGTTTTGTTTATACAACATAAGGGTGGGTGGGAGGGCCCAAGGATAATTCCATCTTGCACCTCTTTTTTCTTTTCTTTTTCTTTGCATCATGTGCTGATTGGGGAGGGTTTTTTGGAAGGGACATCCTGCGTGACACTGCAGTGCCACTCCTAAATGGGCCCGGTGTTTGTGTCGGCCACTAGGGTCGCTAATCTTACTCACACAGTCAGCTACCTCATTGCGCCTCTTTTTTTCTTTGCGTCATGTGCTGTTTGGGGAGGGTTTTTTGGAAGGGACATCCTGCGTGACACTGCAGTGCCACTCCTAGATGGGCCCGGTGTTTGTGTCGGCCACTAGGGTCGCTAATCTTACTCACACAGCTACCTCATTGCGCCTCTTTTTTTCTTTGCGTCATGTGCTGTTTGGGGAGGGTTTTTTGGAAGGGACATCCTGCGTGACACTGCAGTGCCACTCCTAGATGGGCCCGGTGTTTGTGTCGGCCACTAGGGTCGCTAATCTTACTCACACAGTCAGCTACCTCATTGCGCCTCTTTTTTTCTTTGCGTCATGTGCTGTTTGGGGAGGGTTTTTTGGAAGGGCCATCCTGCGTGACACTGCAGTGCCACTCCTAGATGGGCCCGGTGTTTGTGTCGGCCACTAGGGTCGCTAATCTTACTTACACAGTCAGCTACCTCATTGCGCCTCTTTTTTTCTTTGCGTCATGTGCTGTTTGGGGAGGGTTTTTTGGAAGGGCCATCCTGCGTGACACTGCAGTGCCACTCCTAGATGGGCCCGGTGTTTGTGTCGGCCACTAGGGTCGCTAATCTTACTCACACAGCTACCTCATTGCGCCTCTTTTTTTCTTTGCGTCATGTGCTGTTTGGGGAGGGTTTTTTGGAAGGGACATCCTGCGTGACACTGCAGTGCCACTCCTAGATGGGCCCGGTGTTTGTGTCGGCCACTAGGGTCGCTTATCTTACTCACACAGCGACCTCGGTGCAAATTTTAGGACTAAAAATAATATTGTGAGGTGTGAGGTATTCAGAATAGACTGAAAATGAGTGTAAATTATGGTTTTTGAGGTTAATAATACTTTGGGATCAAAATGACCCCCAAATTCTATGATTTAAGCTGTTTTTTAGTGTTTTTGGAAAAAAACACCCGAATCCAAAACACACCCGAATCCGACAAAAATAATTCGGTGAGGTTTTGCCAAAACGCGTTCGAACCCAAAACACGGCCGCGGAACCGAACCCAAAACCAAAACACAAAACCCGAAAAATTTCAGGCGCTCATCTCTATTTTAAAACCAACACAGCTTACACATTCCTTCTAAGCGCTGGCATTTGCATGCAATGTAAATGTGCAATCCTACAACTGTGCCTATTGCATTAAATATAACATTGGTGAAAACACAGTATTAAATATATTTTTAAATACCCGGTGCCTAGCACCCACACTACATTTAAAGATGGCGCTTAGCACCAGTGCACAGTTTAAAAGTGGTGCCAAGCGCCCATTGTCCTTGAATATGGCGCCGGTCACTGAGGGTTAACCCCTTCAGTGCCACGCCGCCATTGTCCACATGGGCTGGGGGTCTCTCCGGCCACACCTCCCATACACAATAAGACTTGTCTCTAGTCTCCAAACCTTTAAACGTTCCCTGAAAACTCCCCTCTTCAGACAAGCCTATCAAATACCAGTCCCACCCACATAACCTTCAGTGCTTCCCTATCTAATCACATCCTCTCTGTACAGTACACATAACATCACATATTTTGTCTTTCTTTACTCTCACACCCTCCTGACACTTGGCCAACATTGCAGGATGATCATATCATACAACCCATTAAGAACCTAGCAATCTGGTGGACCATTATGCAATAGGTAGCTTCTATCCTTGTGTATCTATGCCTATTTCCCTATAGATTGTAAGCTTGTGAGCAGGGCCCTCCTACCTCTATGTCTGTCTGTTTTTACCCAGTTTTGTTCTATACTTCTATTACTGTTGTTCTAATTGTAAAACACAACAGAATATGCTGCGCTATATAAGAAACTGTTAATAAATAAATAATTACTCTCCGCATCGAAGCACTGGATAGGAAATGCGGCCACAGCCTGAAAATGGGAGTTTTGGACACATTGTCCCTTTACTACATTCGCCCCTTAATAGACCGTCACCTGGCTGGTCCTTGTAGTGCCATATGGAGGATCTTGCTGTGCCTCCAGGTAAGTTAGCTCTCAATTTAGAAATATATAAGTGTACAGTATGTGCTATTAACTTACAACAGCCAATTCTTGAGGCACACAGTGCACCTGGAAACAGGTAAACCCACAGTTACATCTGATTCTGTAGATTGCGCAATTCCATCAACACGCCCTCACTGAACTATGACAACGTGAAAGTGCCCAGCTACTATCTAGTTCCACCGCTCTGATCGAAAGTGGAGATGCAACGGACGTGGTGCCTATAGCTCTGCATCTACCACACTTGCACGTAGGATCAGTTCTGGGGGAAGCGCAGTGAGAAGATACGCAAGATGTGCCCCACAAACCTGCTGCTTGTTCAACTAAGCATCAGTCTCTTTATTACACAATGGGGCATATTTATTAAGGCGTCTATTAATTTATTGCGTTTGTACCTTAACAACACTTTAAGCTAGCTTATCAACTAAGAATAACTACACAGTAAATTTCGTATTCGTAAAGGGATGGCAAGGAAGGCGCTACATTAACCAGCTCCAGTCAACTAGATCTTATAAAATGGCGGTGACTGAAACGCCCCCAGCTTGAAAATTGTGGCGACTTAAACACCCCATCTATAAATAAGTATAACCTGCGCTGAGAGGGTCTCACCGCCCTTTACTATGGCACAGTGCAGACGCTCCCGCAGAGAAGTGCCCAATAGTCCCCCTGCACGGACAGGACACACCCGCCATCCTTCAAAAGGATAAGTGCCCCACATAGACCATTTATGCCACACGTAACCGGTGGCCAGTAGCGCCTTCCCGCCCACTGAATTTGAATTGATTCTGAAGAAATTAGCTAGCCGAATGGCATAAAGTTAAACAAATGTTTCTTCCAAAACCAAACGAGAGGAATATTAATATTTAATTTCACTTTATATATATATATACTAACAAATAAAACCGCCCCTATACTCCCTGATAGGCTAAACCTGGCTAACCACAAAAATAACAAAACTTGATCTGCCTAGCAACCAACAGACATAAACTTAACCCATCACAAAAATATAAAAGATTCTTAAATAGTTTTGTGCCTATGCAGCCCTCACCTAATCGAAAAACTGCTCCATAGACGGTAATGAGCTACTGCCATCTGAAGGTGGCACTACTGTCACCCAGGCATGCAAGATCCGTAAAGCCACACTTTGTGGATCTTGATACATACCGTCCCCATAGAAAACTGCGAGGTCTGGCAGCCAGAAAACAGGTGATATCGCTTACTTCTGCTTACATGTGGATAGCATGGATGGTGTAATGGTTAGCATTGCTGTCCCACAGCACTAAGGTCATGGGTTCAATTCACACCATAGCCCTGACCTTGTGGAGTTTGTATATTCTCTCTGTACTTGCATTTCCTCCCACAATCCAAAGGTATTCTGATACACTAATTGGTTCTACAATAAATGAACCCAAACTGTGTATACGGAATGCGTTGTTTGTACATGTGGTAGGGAATATAGGGGCAGATGTATTAACCTGGAGAAGGCATAAGGAAGTGATAAACCAGTGATATGTACAAGGTGATAACGCACCAGCCAATCAGCTCCTGTTAATTTACATATTGGAGCTGATTGGCTGGTTTGTTTATCACCTTGCACATATCACTGGTTTATCACTTCCTTATGCCTTCTCCAGGTTACTACATCTGCCTCATAGGAGTCTATGAGAGTGATAAAGTGGAAGGTGATAACGCACCAGACAATCAGCTCCTAATTGTCATGTTACAGGCTGTGTTTGAAAAATGGCAGTTAGGAGCTGATTGGTTGCTGCTTTATCTCTCTCCATAGACCCCATAGTAAACTCCACATTGTGTTAATCCGGGGGCCTGTCTCGCCGCGAAACACTCTGTCTTGCGCAGTGGCACAGCCAATGGCGCGGGGGGAAGGAGGTACGGTGTACAGGCTACAGATTTCTTAGTGATACCCTGTACCAGTTCTTACCACCTTACCAGCACCGCTACCGGGAGCTGACTTATTTTCGTTGCTTACTGTCATGCACAGTAGTCAGGATTTTCAGAAACAAAGAGAGTTTCTTGCTGAGTTTTCCATCTGATCTGATCACGAGCCAGTGTTTTCATTTTCCCATTGCCTGCGACGCACTCATACCTTCCACCCTAAATGTAGGTATTTCCAGAAAAGGAAATTAAAATAAGATTGCAGCGAGATTCCTCTGTATCTCGAAGTGCAAAGGTTCACTGCTAAATTAAAATAACTATGACGCTGAAGATTCAGTTTCAGACACAAGTACTTGAACTCTATCTATTCTCCTTAGAATATGTCTGTGCGTTTTACCTGGTTCACATGTGACCTGCTGTAGTTTAAATACGGCGTCATTTTTAAATAAGACATGGTTTAATAAACTGGGTTAAATGTTAAACCTCGTAGACAATTTCTCACCAGCTTACCCCAATAAAACACGCTAAGTGACCATGTCTATGTGTTATGATTCACCAAACAGGAATCATTTTATATTCATATTTATCTACGTCTGCATAATTGTTTCCGTATAAGATATCTCATTCCAGTATCAATTATTTTCCATTCACTGTCAGAACCTAAAGTAGAGTAACTCTACATGTTCCGTTTTATGGTATCAAGAATTTTAAAATGGGTCAATGGTGTGCAGAATTTGAGATGTCCCTGGAATCTCAGAAGACAATTGCATTTTGCACCCTCCAGCTGCAGATTGGTGGTAGTGCACTTTTTTGAGTGACCTTTGAACAGTGGGGTAAAACATGTTTCAAACCTCAAAAGCTGCCACATGTACATGTCAGTCTCAATACACCTTCACTCCTATCGGTGTTCAACAAGGCTTCTGTTCCTCGCCTTATATTTATCTTACTCTACACCTCTGTTCCCAGCGAACTCATATGATCCTTGGGTCTCCATTACCATTCAATACAAATTGCAACAAATACGACCTTTTTTGACATGACTTCTCTCCCTCTTTCATTTTGAATCCAACTCCACCTCTTCCTGGATGGCCCAATGCTTCCTAATACTCATAGGGTCATCGTGTCTAAGGGGGGAATTGAGTTAGCCGTGGTCATTTACTACAGCTAATTGATCTCCCGGGGGCTATCCACTTGGCTCCAACACCAGCACTTACTGGGGATCCCCAAAAGGAACCTGTTTTCAAGGCAGCGATCACGAAAACACATAGGTCTGAATCTTATCCTGGAACCTGTGTTTTTGCCCGAAATAGGTTCAATATTAGTGCAGAAAAAAAACAGGCTTCAAATGAATTGCATTAAAAAAAATGGCATATGACTATCACGAGACTACAATACCCCAAGTACTCCCTCAAAACTTTTCTATCCTACCCGCTCCTAGAACCCTCATGCATAGACTCCCTCTACTTCCTCTGTCCACCACATCCATCAAGGTCTATTCCCGGCTGACGGGATTCTGGCGTCGGTCTCCTGACCGCCAGGATTCCATACTGAATCCACTGATATACCACTCCATCTAGATGACAAGCAATGTCCTTTCTATCCTAAGCTTAATGACCATACAACCCTGATGTCATGTCTTATGCTAGGTATATACCATACAATAATTGTACAAATTTCCCAGTAATCGTGTCATCGGCCTGATTTCTCATGTAGTGTGTACAAATGATTGTTTCACCAATAAATCGGAAAACTCTTGCCCACAAACACAACCGTTCGATAATCAGCTCAATCGGTCAGTTGTGGTCATTCCGAGTTGTTCGCTCGTTGACGTTTTTCGCAACGCAGCGATTAGGTGGAAAATGCGCATGTGCATGGTACGCAGCGCGCGTGCGCTAAGTAATTTAACACAAAACTTTGGAGATTTACACAAGCTCCAGCTACGTTTTTTCATCGCTCGAGTGATCGTAGTGTGATTGACAGGAAGTGGGTGTTTCTGGGCGGAAACTGCCCGTTTTCAGGGAGTGTGCTAAAAAAACGCAGGTGTGCCAGGTAAAAACGCAGGAGTGCCTGGAGAAACAGGGGAGTGTCTGGCCGAACGCAGGGCGTGTTTGTGACGTCAAACCAGGAACTAAACGGACTGAGGTGATCGCAGTCTAGGAGTAGGTCTGGAGCTACTCAGAAACTGCAAAGAATTATTTAGTAGCAATTCTGCTAATCTTTCGTTCGCTATTCTGCTATGCTAAGATACACTCCCAGAGGGCGGCGGCTTAGCGTGTGCAATGCTGCTAAAAGCAGCTAGCGAGCGCACAACTCGGAATGACCACCAGTATCAACAATCTCGGCCACAGTCTCCCGATATCCTGCGCTGTGTGAGCATTCTTAATAATCTTACAATAGTTTCCATGTTTTTCCTTGACTACGTCATCCTCATCGTGGGTGGACACATGCTGATACAGTTCGGTAGGGCATAAAATTGGTTCCTTGAAAAAAAATGTTTAGTGTGCAGCTCAGATATCGGAGACTTCAATTTGGCAAGAAAATTGCCCCGATTGTTGGGACGACCAAAAAAATCTGACAGTGTGTATTTAGCTTTGGGGTCTATTTACTAATCCTTGGAGAGAGATAAAGTGGAGAGAGATGAAGTGCCAGCCAATCGGCTCCTAGCCGTTATGTTTCAGGATGTGTTTGAGAAATGACAGGAGCTGATTGGCTGATACTTTATCTCCATCCAAGGCTTAGTAAATAGACCCCATTTAGGCTGATCCTTACGCTGTTTCTTCACTTACACCCGAGGAAGTTGTACCAGTATTCGTACTACAGATCGCGACTAACCATGCACGTGTTGTTATGTACAGTATACCGAATTCATTCTCTGTTATTACTGTTACTGTATTCATGTTATTGTTTATTGCATTCCTGCCTGTTGTATCTGTAAGACTGCCTTGTGCCACAGAATAGGTAGCGCCCTACAACTGAACATTGTTCATGATGATGATGATGAATCCCTTGCTTAGAATTTAGTGAAACGGAATGTAAGGAATGGCTGACCCTAATCTGAGCGTTATAAGTGACTAAATTTAAAGAAAGGGGTGGTACCTAGGGTGTCAGGCTGTCATGTGACATTTACAGGAGGGTCATACAGGTGCATGGATTCAGATGGGTCAAAACCAAGAGGACTGGCAGGAACTTGCACTGTAGCTCCAGAATCCTGCGCACAGATGCTATCATTCTGCCTGGAGAATCGAGAAATTGTGATTGATAGATAGATCAGTGGCGGAACTAGCGAGCGGTGGGCCCAGGTGCAACAAAATGCTTTGCCCCCCCTTCCCCTCATCGAATCCAAGTAGAGGATCTGGTGAGGGGGACCTGCTCAGGGCCAGGGAAATGTGTAGCAAGTTAGGAGTCAGTCTAGTACTTACTTACTTTTACCTTTACCTTGTCTAACTTTCTGTTTTAACTTCTTTGAGTGCTCCAGTCTTGAGTAAGACGTGGAAGAAATTCACTCGGATAACCTTGCCGGAGGGACTCTTGCCCAACAATTTTTATTATCTTTTGTCCCTTATTGAAGGACTCGTTAAAAAGAGGAACTCACAATCTCCGGATGTTCAGTTGTAATTTACAAAACAGAAATACTGTACAGTGCAACTTATACATTCAACACGATAAAACGTATATATTTTATTTTGCTGGAACACATTGTCGCGGGTTTTCTTCTTCACTTTAACTGCGGGGACCTAGATAAAGTTTGGTTAACCCTATTCCTTTTAGTGATGAGCGGGTTCGGTTCCTCGGGATCCGAACCCCCCCGAACTTCACCCTTTTTTGCACGGGTCCAAGCAGACTCGGATCCTCCCGAATTGCTCGGTTAACCCGAGCGCGCCCGAACGTCATCGTCCCGCGGTCGGATTCTCGCGAGATTCGTATTCTATATAAGGAGCCGCGCGTCGCCGCCATTTTTCACTCGTGTATTGGAGATGATCGTGAGAGTACGTGGCTGGCGTCCTCTCAGTTTCTATGTTCAGTGTGCTGCAAATATCTGTGCTCAGTGTGCTGCAAATATCTGTGCTCAGTGTGCTGCAAATATCTACGTTCTCTGCCTGAAAAAAGCTCCATATCTGTGCTCAGTGTGCTAATTGCTTTATTGTGGGGACTGGGGACCAGCAATATTATATAGTAGGAGTACAGTGCAGAGTTTTGCTGACCAGTGACCACCAGTATACGTTCTCTGCCTGAAAAACGCTCCATATCTGTGCTGCATTGTAGTATATAGTAGGAGGACAGTGCAGAATTTTGCTGACCACCAGTATATATATAGCAGTACGGTACAGTAGTCCACTGCTCGACCTCTGTGTCGTCAAGTATACTATCCCATCCATACCTGTGGTGCATTTAAGTTTTGCACAGTATATATATAGTAGGAGGACAGTGCATAATTTTGCTGACCTCCAGTATATAATATATAGCAGTATGGTACAGTAGGCCACTGCTCTACCTACCTCTGTGTCGTCAAGTATACTATCCATCCATACCTGTGGTGCATTTAAGTTTTGCACAGTATATATATAGTAGGAGGACAGTGCATAATTTTGCTGACCACCAGTATATAATAAATAGCAGTATGGTACAGTAGGCCACTGCTCTACCTACCTCTGTCGTCAAGTATACTATCCCATCGATACCTGTGGTGCATTTAAGTTTTGCACAGTATATATATAGTAGGAGGACAGTGCATAATTTTGCTGACCACCAGTATATAATAAATAGCAGTACGGTACAGTAGGCCACTGCTCTACCTACCTCTGTCGTCAAGTATACTATCCCATCGATACCTGTGGTGCATTTAAGTTTTGCACAGTATATATATATATAGTAGGAGGACAGTGCATAATTTTGCTGACCACCAGTATATAATATATAGCAGTACGGTACAGTAGGCCACTGCTCTACCTACCTCTGTGTCATCAAGTATACTATCCCATCCATACCTGTGGTGTATTTAAGTTTTGCACAGTATATATATAGTAGGAGGACAGTGCATAATTTTGCTGACCACCAGTATATAATATATAGCAGTACGGTACAGTAGGCCACTGCTCTACCTACCTCTGTGTCGTCAAGTATACTATCCCATCGATACCTGTGGTGCATTTAAGTTTTGCACAGTATATATATATAGTAGGAGGACAGTGCATAATTTTGCTGACCACCAGTATATAATATATAGCAGTACGGTACAGTAGGCCACTGCTCTACCTACCTCTGTGTCGTCAAGTATACTATCCCATCCATACCTGTGGTGCATTTAAGTTTTGCACAGTATATATATAGTAGGACAGTGCATAATTTTGCTGACCACCAGTATATAATATATAGCAGTACGGTACCATAGGCCACTGCTCTCCCTACCTCTGTGTCGTCAAGTATACTATCCATCCATACCTGTGGTTTATTTAAGTTTTGCACAGTATATATATAGTAGGAGGACAGTGCATAATTTTGCTAACCACCAGTATATAATATAAAGCAGTACGGTACAGAAGGCCACTGCTCTACCTACCTCTGTGTCGTCAAGTATACTATCCATCCATACCTGTGGTGCATTGAAGTTTTGCACAGTATATATATAGTAGGAGGACAGTGCATAATTTTGCTGACCACCAGTATATAATATATAGCAGTACGGTACAGTAGGCCACTGCTCTACCTACCTCTGTGTCGTCAAGTATACTATCCATCCATACCTGTGGAGCATTTCAGTTGTGCACAGTATATATAGTAGTAGGCCATTGCTATTGATATATTACTGGCATATAATTCCACACATTAAAAAATGGAGAACAAAAAATGTGGAGGGTAAAATAGGGAAAGATCAAGATCCACTTCCACCTCGTGCTGAAGCTGCTGCCACTAGTCATGGCCGAGACGATGAAATGCCATCAACGTCGTCTGCCAAGGCCGATGCCCAATGTCATAGTAGAGAGCATGTAAAATCCCAAAAAATAAAGCTCAGTAAAAATGACCCAAAAATCTAAATCAAAATCGTCTGAGGAGAAGCGTAAACATGCCAATGTGCCATTTACGACACGGAGTGGCAAGGAACGGCTGAGGGCCTGGCCTATGTTCATGGCTAGTGGTTCAGCTTCACATGAGGATGGAAGCACTCATCCTCCTGCTAGAAAACTTAAAAGCGTTAAGATGACAAAAGCACAGCAAAGAACTGTGCGTTCTTCTAAATCACAAATCCCCAAGGAGAGTCCAATTGTGTCGGTTGCGATGCCTGACCTTCCCAACACTGAACGGGAAGAGGTGGCGCCTTCCACCATTTGCACGCCCCCTGCAAGTGCTGGAAGGAGCACCAGCAGTCCAGTTCCTGATAGTCAAATTGAAGATGTCACTGTTGAAGTACACCAGGATGAGGATATGGGTGTTGCTGGCGCTGGGGAGGAAATTGACAAGAAGGATTCTGATGGTGAGGTGGTTTGTTTAAGTCAGGCACCCGGGGAGACACCTGTTGTCCGTGGGACGAATATGGCCATTGACATGCCTGGTAAAAATACAAAAAAAAATCACCTCTTCGGTGTGGAATTATTTCAACAGAAATGCGGACAACTGGTGTCTAGCCGTGTGTTGCCTTTGTCAAGCTGTAATAAGTAGGGGTAAGGACGTTAACCACCTAGGAACATCCTCCCTTATACGTCACCTGGAGCGCATTCATCAGAAGTCATTGACAAGTTCAAAAACTTTGGGTGACAGCGGAAGCAGTCCACTGACCACTAAATCCCTTCTTCTTGTAACCAAGCTCCTGCAAACCACACCACCAACTCCCTCAGTGTCAATTTCCTCCTTAGACAGGAAAGCCAGTAGTCCTGCAGGCCATGTCACTGTCAAGTCTGACGAGTCCTCTCCTGCCTGGGATTCCTCCGATGCATCCTTGAGTATAACGCCTACTGATGCTGGCGCTGCTGTTGTTGCTGCTGGGAGTCGATCGTCATCCCAGAGGGGAAGTCGGAAGACCACTTGTACTACTTCCAGTAAGTAATTGACTGTCCAACAGTCCTTTGCGAGGAAGATGAAATATCACAGCAGTCATCCTGCTGCAAAGCGGATAACTCAGGCCTTGGCAGCCTGGGTGGTGAGAAACGTTTTTCCGGTATCCACCGTTAACTCACAGGGAACTAGAGAATTGATTTAGGTACTGTGTCCCCGGTACCAAATACCATCTAGGTTCCATTTCCCTAGGCAGGCGATACCGAAAATGTACACAGACGTCAGAAAAAGAGTCACCAGTGTCCTAAAAAATGCAGTTGTACCCAATGTCCACTTAACCACGGACATGTGGACAAGTGGACCAGGGCAGACTCAGGACTATATGACTGTGACAGCCCACTGGGTAGATGTATTGCCTCCCGCAGCAAGAACAGAAGTGGCGGCACCAGTAGCAGCATCTCGCAAACGCCAACTCGTTCCTAGGCAGGCTACGCTTTGTATCACCGCTTTCCATAAGAGGCACACAGCTGACAACCTCTTAAGGAAACTGAGGAAAATCATCGCAGAATGGCTTACCCCAATTGGACTCTCTTGGGGATTTGTGACATCGGACAACGCCACCAATATTGTGCGTGCATTACATCTGGGCAAATTCCAGCACGTCCCATGTTTTGCACATACATTGAATTTGGTGGTGCAGAATTATTTAAAAAATGACAGGGGCGTGCAAAAGATGCTGTCGGTGGCCCGAAGAATTGCGGGCCACTTTCGGCATTCAGCCACCGCGTGCCGAAGACTGGAGCACCAGCAAACACTCCTGAACCAGCCCTGCCATCATCTGAAGCAAGAGGTGGTAACGAGGTGGAATTCAACCCTCTATATGCTTCAGAGGATGGAGGAGCAGCAAAAGGCCATTCAAGCCTATACAGCTACCTACGATATAGGCAAAGGAGGGGGAATGCACCTGACTCAAGTGCAGTGAAGAATGATTTCAACGTTGTGCAAGGTTCTGCAACCCTTTGAACTTGCCACACGTGAAGTCAGTTCAGACACTGCCAGCCTGAATCAGGTCATTCCCCTCATCAGGCTTTTGCAGAAGAAGCTGGAGAGATTGAAGGAGGAGCTAAAACAGAGCGATTCTGCTAGGCATTTGGGACTTGTGGTTGGACCCTTTCATTCGCTTAACCAGGATTCACGTGTGGTCAATCTGTTGAAATCAGAGCACTACATTTTGGCCACCGTGCTCGATCCTAGATTTAAACCTACGTTGTATCTCTCTTTCCGGCAGACACAAGTCTGCAGAGGTTCAAAGACCTGCTGGTGAGAAAATTGTCAAGTCAAGCGGAACGCGACCCGTCAACAGCTCCTCCTTCACATTCTCCCGCAACTGGGGCTGCGAGGAAAAGGCTAAGAATTCTGAGCCCACCCGGTGGCGGTGATGCAGGGCAGTCTGGAGCGAGTGCTGACATCTGGTCTGGACTGAAGGACCTGCCAACGATTACTGACATGTCGTCTACTGTCACTGCATATGATTCTGTCACCATTGAAAGAATGGTGGAGGATTATATGAGTGACCGCATCCAAGTAGGCACGTCAGACAGTCCGTACGTATACTGGCAGGAAAAAGAGGCAATTTGGAGGCCCTTGCACAAACTGGCTTTATTTTACCTAAGTTTCCCCCCCTACAGTGTGTACACCGAAAGAGTGTGTAGTGCAGCCGCTTACCTTGTCAGCAATCGGCGTACGAGGTTACTTCCAGAAAACGTGGAGAAGATGATGTTCATCAAAATTAATTATAATCAATTCCTCCATGGAGACATTCACCAGCAATTACCTCCAGGAAGTACACAGGGACCTGAGATGGTGGATTCCAGTGGGGACGAATTAATAATCTGTGAGGAGGGGGATGTACACAGTGAAAGGGGTGAGGAATCAGACGATGAGGAGGAGGTGGACATCTTGCCTCTGTAGAGCCAGTTTGTGCAAGGAGAGATTGATTGCTTCTTTTTTGGTGGGGGCCCAAACCAACCAGTCATTTCAGTCACAGTTGTGTGGCAGACCCTGTCGCTGAAATGATGTGTTCGTTAAAGTGTGCATGTCCTGTTTATACAACATAAGGGTGGGTGGGAGGGCCCAAGGACAATTCCATCTTGCACCTCTTTTTTCTTTCATTTTTCTTTGCATCATATACTGTTTGGGGACTATTTTTTGAAGTACCATCCTGTCTGACACTGCAGTGCCACTCCTAGATGGGCCAGGTGTTTGTGTCGGCCACTTGGGTCGCTTAGCTTAGTCACACAGCTACCTCATTGCGCCTCTTTTTTTCTTTGCATCATGTGCTGTTTGGGGACTATTTTTTTGAAGCGCCATCCTGTCTGACATTGCAGTGCCACTCCTAGATGGGCCAGGTGTTTGTGTCGGCCACTTGGGTCGCTTAGCTTAGTCACACAGCTACCTCATTGCGCCTCTCTTTTCTTTGCATCATGTGCTGTTTGGGGACAATTTTTTTAATGTGCCATCCTGTCTGACACTGCAGTGCTACTCCTAGATGGGCCAGGTGTTTGTGTCGGCCACTTGGGTCGCTTAGCTTAGTCATCCAGCGACCTCAGTGCAAATTTTAGGACTAAAAATAATATTGTGAGGTGTTCACAATAGACTGGAAATGAGTGTAAATTATGGTTATTGAGGTTAATAATACTATGGGATCAAAATGACCCCCAAATTCTATGATTTAAGCTGTTTTTGAGGTTTTTTTGTAAAAAAACACCCGAATCCAAAACACACCCGAATCCGACAAAAAATTTTCAGGGAGGTTTTGCCAAAACGCGTCCGAATCCAAAACACGAGAGTATGTAACTATATTACTTTTCAAATTCACACTACTACGTACTATTACAGTTCTAATACCGTCACTTTATCAACTCGGGAACCGCAGCAGTGCAGTGTAATTGGTGGGTGCGCCGCTGCAGCTGTCCCTCTCCTTCCACATAGGCTGGCCACCGCTGCTGTTATGAGGGAAGCGTATCCCAGCATTCACAGCGGCGGCGGCCAGCCTATGTGGAAGGAGAGGGACAGCTGCAGCAGCGCCTCCAACAATTATACTGCGCTGCTGCGGTTCCCGAGTCCCCCTCCCTCCTCCTCCTTCTCCCTGTGGCTGCGTCCCTGCTGCTCCTCTCCTCTGGCCTGCAGCACACAGCGGCAGGTGGCATGTAATGAGTCAGTTTGACTCATTACATGCCGCGCTGGCTTTGGGCCCCTTGACAGCGGCGGGTCCCAGTGCAAGGCACTGTCTGCACTGGTGGTAGTTCCGCCACTGAGACAGACAGACAGACAGACAGACAGAGAAATTAGATAGATAGATATGCCAAAAATATTCCATGCACATGACTTTTGTATCCACCATTGACGTTTTATAATCTCATACTCTGTGAACCAATAACGTGGATTAATCCACTGCTACACTTCTATCTCTTCAAGTGCACTGAGAGGACGCGTCGGAGGAACGTGTACTGTCGCCGCGTCTGAGCAATTTCCAAGGAGGAATTGAAGATCAAAAGATAAAGACAGGAGGTTACTAATAAAGAATTCATTTCACAAACATGAGAAAATGGATGGGTGCCGTGGTAGAGTGCAGGGAGAAAATCGCCAAACGGTCATTTAAAAATGTAACAATTTCTTCGATTTAGAGTAAATCACCTTTAAATGCTGTTTTTGTGAGCCATTAGCGCGGCATTTCAGAGGTACTATGTGATTACAATGCTGGCTGTGTCATGTAAATTGACATTCTTCTACCACGTCTTGACAGAACTCTGGATGGCACCCTAGCTATTTTCTCTCCTGCCATTTTTAAGGATTCCTCTAATGGGATTTTTTTGGCTTAAATCATAAACCTTTGCATAGTTACTTTTCTACTGTATGTCATCTTGCTAAAGTATTCTTTATTCCAGCAATGAAAATATGGCTATGAAACACAGAAAGCATTTGTAATTGAAACAGATTTGTACTGTTGTGACTATCACGGGTCGTTTGCAGGATATAAAGGTCTCCGATACTCATTGCGTCATTTGTCAGGTGATGTGACAGGAACATATGGTGATACATTGGGCAATAGCTCTTAACTTGGTCTGCCACCCTCCACCCACCCCCCTTCCCCACCAAGAAAAAGTTTTCTGAGGATGTAATGAAAAGTATTACTACAATTATATGTAATTAGTATGTTTCCTAATTATGTTTTTAGAATAAATATTAATCAGTCACAGATCCTTGACATTACCTAGCAATCTGATGACATTTAGAAATAATGGTTGGTTTAGAGAATATAAATGATGTCAGACATTAGAGATTTATGTGAGGGCCCCCTTCCAAAGAACAACTCATCGATCAGGTCCTTATACTGGTAGCATAAAGGCACACTGTGCAGTGGACAAATGACCGCGTTAATGAGTAGACACAGTTGTCTTTGCGTCCACCAACCATCATGAGTCGTAACCTTCTCTATGAATTTGTCATACTGTTGCTCTCGTGATGAAACTCCCACACTTTGGTTCATGGGACAATTTGTGATATTGGACCAATAGCTTGATAATTGACATATAGGTTCACAAATATATGATGAAAAGTTTCAAAAAAAAGATTAACTGAATCAAGCAATAAAGAAAATTTTTATTGAGGAGAGAAATGTGGTTGACAAAGTGTTTAGGTGCACTTAAAGTGGCAAACTGACATAGAATGTTGCCTCTGAAATTCAACCCCAAGTGCCAAATTTCCCTCAAGCAATTGGTGAGGGAGCCCACTCACAAAGACAAAAAACTTAGATTTAATACTGATTTAGATTTAATACTAATTTAAACTAAAATAGATTTCAAAACCAAAAAGTGCAATGCTAACAGCAACAGAACTTTGCATCAAAAGAGCGAGGAAGACCACCAGGAAAAGGAAGCCATTGTGTTTAACAAAAGAGGTGCCAACAAGTGTGAAAGCAAAAAAGAAGACAAAGAGGTGTATCTTGCAAGATGCAGTGGCGGAACTACCGGTGGTGCAGCCCAACAAAGCATTGTTCCATGTGACTAAAAGGAGGGGGAACAACGGTGGTGGCATTGTTTCAAATGAAAGATGATGAGATCAGTCTTCACATTTCAAGTCAGACTCGGTGCTGCAGCTGTCAGACTCTCTCTGGGAGCGGCTTCTGAGTCTGCTCTGCTGGACACGCATGTGCTGGTGGATACTGTGAGGAGGGATGAGGGACGGCGTGAGAACTCAGAATCAGACAAGTCTGTTTGTGTAGTCTGACTCTGTAGAGGGCATACTGGAGCAGGTTTACCACTGGAGCCAGTGACAGACAATATAGTATATACAGAAGCTGTCTCTATTGCTGTCAGTAGTACATGGTGGTCACTGATGCTATCTGTAGTATATGATGGTCACTAATGCTGTCTGTAGTATATGGTGGTCATAAATGCTGTCTGCTGTGTATATGAAGGTACCTAATGCTGTCTTTAGTATATGGCGTAGTATATATGTAATATATTCATGTACAATGTAGTCTTCAATTATAGTAAGTCAATGTAAAAAAAAGTCTTCAATCACAGTAATAGTCTTCAATTACAGTAAATGGTTGATGATTTTATTGAAGGCTATTTTGCATTGCACATGAATATAAATGATACCACGAATCATGGCCCTTTTTTGGGGCATTTGGCACCACAAATAGTCTCTAAATTGGGGATGGGTTGGAAGGGGTCCAAAGCATATTATTGCACCTGGGCCCACCATTCATTAAATACACCACTGGCCAGACAGAAGGAGGGTAAGAAGGTGATCAGGCATGCAAAGGCAGAAGCTGAGGACAAAATGGCCCAGTCAGTAGGTAAGGGAGGCAAAAGTAAATAAGTGAAAGGAGAAAATCAAATGGAGGAATATTAAGACTTAAGACAGACATTGAGAGTGAGATTCAAATGATATATCATACACAATTTCCTTTCTAAAATGATCTCCATTATCGCGCATATTGCACCAAGAGTAATCAGGTTTATTGTGTGCCTCACTACTCCGGGGGTAGCAAGCTGAAATAATTATACAACGTCCCTGAGGGCAGAAATAGAACAAGTGTGGAAAGGGGTGAAAAGAATTTAATCCCACCCTGAATAGTTTGATTGAGGGTGACAAGGCAATAGCATATCATCTAAATAAATATTTTTGCTCAGTATTCACTACAGAAGGGGCCACATTGAAGTTGCAAGGACATTCATAAAAATAAGGTAGATGGAATTACATTTACAGAGGAGAAAGTCCTAAAAGAACTTCAAACTGAAAGTGGATAAATCAGTGGGACTAGATGGAATAAATCCAAGGATACTAAAAGAGCTTAAAGATGACTATTAATAGAGCTATGCAACGAGTCACTAGATACAGGTGAAATTACAGAGGGCTGGAAGGTAGAGCGAATGTAGTACCACTGCACAAAAGTGGATGCAAGGAAGAAGCAAGTAACTACAGAACAGTGAGACTTACATCAGTAGTAGGGAAAGCAGTGGAAATACTAATACAAAAAAGAGGTGTGGAATATCTTAAATCAAATAACTTACAGGATCCCAAAAAGATTTACTGGTGGGAGATCATGACACAAATCTTTTTTGACTCCGTGACTAAAATAATAGATCAATGGGGGGCCATAGATGTAGCATATCTAGACTTTAGTAAGACATCCCACATCGCAGCCTGCTAAATAAACCCAAAAGTGTGGAACTGGATTATAAAATACTTTTTAAACTATATTAAATGTAAAAAAATATATATGAACAGTTTTGAAAATAAAAATTGTCAGTTAAATGATTAATATAGTATCAAAGGTACTATAATGGAAACTACTGAGGAGGAAAGGGATTTAGGAGTAACTATTTCAGGTGATTTAAAGTAAAGATGAGCGGGTTCGGTTCCTCGAGATCCGAACCCCCCCGAACTTCACCCATTTTACACGGTTTGAGGAAGCCTCGGATCTTCCCGCTTTGCTCGGTTAACCAGAACGTCCCGAACGTCATCATCCCGCTGTCGGATTCTCACGAGATTATTATTCTATATAAGGAGCCGCGCGTCGCCGACATTTTCACTCGTGCTTTGGAGATGATAGCGAGAGGACATGGCTGCGTTCTCTCAGTTTCTGTGTTCACTGTTCAGCGTGCTGCAAATATCTGTGCTCAGTGTGCTGCAAATATCTGTGCTCAGTGTGCTGCAAATATCTGTACTCAGTGTGCTGCAAATATCTACGTTCTCTTCCTGAAAACGCTCCATGTCTGTGCTGCATTGTAGGAGAACAGTGCAGAATTTTGCTGACCACCAGTATATATAAAGCAGTAAGGTACAGTAGTCCATTGCTCTACCTCTGTGTTGTTAAGTATACTATCCATATCTGTGCTGCATTGTAGTTGTGCGCAGTATATACTAGGAGGACAGTGCAGAATTTTGCTGACCACCAGTATATATATATATATATATATATAGCAGTACGATACAGTAGTCCATTGCTCTACCTCTGTGTCGTCAAGTATACTATCCATATCTGTGCTGCATTGTAGTTGTGCGCAGTATATAGTAGGAGGACAGTGCAGAATTTTGCTGACCACCAGTATATATATATAGCAGTACGGTACAGTAGTCCATTGCTCTACCTCTGTGTCGTCAAGTATACTATCCATATCTGTGCTGCATTGTAGTTGTGCGCAGTATATAGTAGGAGAACAGTGCAGAATTTTGCTGACCACCAGTATATATATATAGCAGTACAGTACATTAGTCCATTGCTCTACCTCTGTGTCGTCAAGTATACTATCCATATCTGTGCTGCATTGTAGTTGTGCGCAGTATATAGTAGGAGAACAGTGCAGAATTTTGCTGACTACCAGTATATATATATAGCAGTACATTACATTAGTCCATTGCTCTACCTCTGTGTCGTCAAGTATACTATCCATATCTGTGCTGCATTGTAGTTGTGCGCAGTATATACTAGGAGGACAGTGCAGAATTTTGCTGACCACCAGTATATATATATAGCAGTACGGTACATTAGTCCATTGCTCTACCTCTGTGTCGTCAAGTATACTTTCCATATCTGTGCTGCATTGTAGTTGTGCGCAGTATATAGTAGGAGGACAGTGCAGAATTTTGTTGACCACCAGTATATATAGCAGTACATTACATTAGTCCATTGCTGTACCTCTGTGTCGTCAAGTATACTGTCCATATCTGTGCTGCATTGTAGTTGTGCGCAGTATATACTAGGAGGACAGTGCAGAATTTTGCTGACCACCAATATATATATATAGCAGTACAGTACAGTAGTCCATTGCTCTACCTCTGTGTCGTCAAGTATACTATCCATATCTGTGCTGCATTGTAGTTGTGCGCAGTATATAGTAGGAGGACAGTGCAGAATTTTGCTGACCACCAGTATATATATATAGCTGTATGTTACATTAGTCCATTGCTCTACCTCTGTGTCGTCAAGTATACTATCCATATCTGTGTTGCATTGTAGTTATGCGCAGTATATACTAGGAGGACAGTGCAGAATTTTGCTGACCACCAGTATATATATATATATAGCAGTACGGTACAGTAGTCCATTGCTCTACCTCTTTGTCGTCAAGTATACTATCCATATCTGTGCTGCATAGTAGTTGTGCGCAGTATATAGTAGGAGGACAGTGCAGAATTTTGCTGACCACATATATATATATATATATATATATATAAACAGAGAAAAAAAGAGGCGGCACTCGGAGACTTGCAAATTACAGTGTATTCACAGCAAGTGACATCTACGTTTCGGGGACCAAACTCCCCTTCGTTGGTCCCCGAAACGTAGATGTCACTTGCTGTGAATACACTGTAATTTGCAAGTCTCCGAGTGCCGCCTCTTTTTTTCTCTGTTTATCTACACCGGAGGGGAACCTGCGGATGGGGAAGGCACAGGAGCAAGATACATCCCGTTGCGGATACAGTGAGTGCCGGGGTTAAAGTACAAGGAGATATATATATATATATATATATATATATAGCAGTACGGTACAGTAGGCCATAGCTATTGATATATTACAGGCATATATTAATTCCACACATTAAAAGATGGAGAACAAAAATGTGGAGGGAGGCCGGCCACTTGGGTCGCTAAGCTTAGCCATCCAGCGACCTTGGTGCACCTCTTTTTTTCTTTGCATCATGTGCTGTTTGGGGACTATTTTTTAAGTGCCATCCTGTCTGACACTGCAGTGCCACTCCTAGATGGGCCAGGTGTTTGTGCCGGCCACTTGGGTCGCTTAGCTTAGTCATCCAGCAACCTCTGTGCAAATTTTAGGGCTAAAAATAATATTGTGAGATGTGAGGTGTTCAGAATAGACTGGAAATGAGTGGAAATTATGGTTATTGGGGTTAATAATACTATGGGATCAAAATGACCCCCAAATTCTATGATTTAAGCTGTTTTTGAGGGTTTTTTTTAAAAAAAACACCCGAATCCAAAACACACCGTAATCCAACAAAAAAAATTCAGGGAGGCTTTGCCAAAACGCGGCCGATTCCAAAACACGGCTGCAGAACCGAATCCAAAACCAAAACACAAAACCCCAAAAATTTCCGGTGCACATCTCTAATTTAAAGGCAGGTAAGCAATGTAACAAAGCAATTAGGAAGGCTAGTCAGGTGCTTGGCTGCATAGGGAGAGGAATCAGCTGCAGAAAGTAATAATGTAGATTGACCATATTATCTGTCGAAGTCAAAAATATTACATAAAAAGAACATACAAACTACACACATATAAGTCGCTATACTTGCAAATACGCGCAGCGAGCACAGCAATATATGGTATACACACGCATTTACACGGACATGCCACAGAGATGGATTTGACACTTATTTCATGCAGTACATAATTATAATAATATCAAGCGCCAGACATCATGATGATTTAAAATTATATAATGAAGTAATGTCATGTGTGTGTATTATTTGAACTAAACCAGATACACCTGTCATATTTGGTATTTAAGCAAGCAGATTAATGTGTAGATTCGTTTGATACTTGTTGTTAAGTTGTAGGACATTGCGACAGATAGTTATGAATAAATGTATAAAAGCTAAAATCTCTTTTATTAGAACAATAGATATTACAAACAGGTAGAGGACAGGAAGCTCAGGCCAGCCCCTTTGGACGTCCCCAAGGCTGAACCTGTTCAGCATATACAAAGAGACTAGTGACTCATCATGAATGAGTGAGTCCCCTCCCCCAGAAACTAGATAACACATTGCTGACCACACAGGAGGTCAGTTGCTTTTTGGTACCAGAGGATGAAGGAGTTGCTGGCAGACCAGTTCCTGCATTTATTTACAGAGAGAGAGAGAGTGATATGGAAAGACGAATTTATATAACTTAAGGATAATGGTATTGTATGCTGGCCTATAACTGTGACTGTAACTGTATGTTTTAACTGCTTACTGTGTGAGTTGTAACCATGTAACTATATGTATACTGTACTTTGTAATATATTGAATCCATATCCTTTTAATAACAAATATATACATCAATGAGCTTTGGAACTCAGATAATGTGTGGGTGTATTGTTTTCTCTTATGGGATGCAGTGTGTTGCGATATATAGCGCACATTCATGGGATATGGTAATAAGAGGTGCAGGCGTTTACAATATATATTAGAGCGGGCATTTTAAATATTTGTGAGAAAACAATTTGGCATTCACATATCCCTTTTAACTGGGACACTCATGGATTACACAGGTTCTGTGGCTGGCTGACTACAAGCCTGCATTTCAGCTGGTTTTAATCAACCACAGAACTTGTGTAATTCATGCGTGTCCCAGGTAAAAGGGATAAAATAGTCACTCTAAATAATGCCACTGGATAGGTCAGTGGTTATCAAACCTGCAGGGGTGCCTTGGATTGGTGGTCCAGAACCAATTCCAATTATTTATGGACAATGTAATAGGCAAAACCAGAGCTGGTGGCTGTCAATCATGAAATATGTGGACAAACAGAAGCAAATCATGTCCCTCACCACACAACTGAGCCTAAGGGTGACCTATAAACACAATTTACTTAATTTAATATTCCTTTGTAAATTTCTCAATAAGAAACATTTGGCCTACGGGTGCTGTGAAAAAAAATTCTGGTACTCTAGGATGCTGTGATTCAAAAAATTTGGGAATCTCTGGTAAAGGTCTGTGGTACGGCCTCATCTGGAATACTGTGTCCTGTTCTGTAGACCATATCTCTATAAGGATATAAATATATGGGTAGGCACTGTTTTTCCGGCGGTCGGGATCTCGGAGGCTAGAATATCATGTGACCGAAGAAAGGGGGGGGGGGTTTAGGGGGGCCTACACCGCACACCCTGCACTCATACATGGGGTGGGATGTAATTAGTGATGAGCGGGTTCGGTTTCTCGGAAACCGAACCCCCCCGAACTTCACGCTTTTTACACGGGTCCGAGGCAGACTCGGATCTTCCCGCCTTGCTCGGTTAACCCGAGCGCGCCCGAACGTCATCATCCCGCTGTCGGATTCTCGCGAGGCTCGGATTCTATCGCGAGACTCGGATTCTATATAAGGAGCCGCGCGTCGCCGCCATTTTCACACGTGCATTGAGATTGATAGGGAGAGGACGTGGCTGGCGTCCTCTCCGTTTAGAGTAGACTAGAGAGTAGTAGAGAGTAGAGACACTTGATTTACTAATTTTGGGGAGCATATTAGGAGAACTACTTGCTGATAGTGTGACCAGTGACCAGTTTAATTAATCCGTTCTCTTCCTGAAAAAAAACGATACACAGTGTGACACAGTCACATACCATATCTGTGCTCAGCCTCAGTGTGCCCTCAGTGTGCTGCATCATCTATGTAATACTGTATATCTGACTGTGCTGAGTGCTCACTGCTCACACAGCTTAATTGTGGGGGAGACTGGGGAGCAGTTATAGCAGGAGTACATATTTTAACAGTGCACACTTTTGCTGCCAGAGTGCCACTGCCAGTGTGACTGACCAGTGACCACTGACCACCAGTATATTGTGATTGTCTGCCTGAAAAAGTTAAACACTCGTCGTGTGGTGTTTTTATTCTATAAACGCATTCTGCCGACAGTGTCCAGCAGGTCCGTCATTATATAATATATACCTGTCCGGCTGCAGTAGTGATATATATATATTTTTTATATCATTATCATCCAGTCTATATTAGCAGCAGATGCAGTACGGTAGTCCACGGCTGTAGCTACCTCTGTGTCGGCAGTCGCTCGTCCATCCATAATTGTATACCACCTACCCGTGGTGTTTTTTTTTTTCTATCTTCTTGATACTAGTAGCTTACTTTAGGAGTCTGCAGTGCTGAGCTGACAGTGTCCAGCAGGTCCGTCATTATATAATATATACCTGTCCGGCTGCAGTAGTGATATATATATATTTGATATCTCATTATCATCCAGTCTATATTAGCAGCAGACGCAGTACGGTAGTCCACGGCTGTAGCTACCTCTGTGTCGGCAGTCGCTCGTCCATCCATAATTGTATACCACCTACCCGTGGTGTTTGTTTTTTTTTTCTATCTTCTTGATACTAGTAGCTTACTTTAGGAGTCTGCAGTGCTGAGCTGACAGTGTCCAGCAGGTCCGTCATAATATAATATATACCTGTCCGGCTGCAGTAGTGATATATATATATTTGATATCTCATTATCATCCAGTCTATATTAGCAGCAGACGCAGTACGGTAGTCCACGGCTGTAGCTACCTCTGTGTCGGCAGTCGCTCGTCCATCCATAATTGTATACCACCTACCCGTGGTGTTTTTTTTTTCTATCTTCTTGATACTAGTAGCTTACTTTAGGAGTCTGCAGTGCTGAGCTGACAGTGTCCAGCAGGTCCGTCATTATATAATATATACCTGTCCGGCTGCAGTAGTGATATATATATACATTTTATATCTCATTATCATCCAGTCTATATTAGCAGCAGATGCAGTACGGTAGTCCACGGCTGTAGCTACCTCTGTGTCGGCAGTCGCTCGTCCATCCTTAATTGTATACCACCTACCTGTGGTGTTTTGTTTTTTTCTATCTTCTTGATACTACTAGTAGCTTACTTTAGGAGTCTGCAGTGCTGAGCTGACAGTGTCCAGCAGGTCCGTCATTATATAATATATACCTGTCCGGCTGCAGTAGTGATATATATATATTTTATATCTCATTATCATCCAGTCTATATTAGCAGCAGACGCAGTACGGTAGTCCACGGCTATAGCTACCTCTGTGTCGGCAGTCGCTCGTCCATCCATAATTGTATACCACCTACCCGTGGTGTTTTTTTTTTCTATCTTCTTGATACTAGTAGCTTACTTTAGGAGTCTGCAGTGCTGAGCTGACAGTGTCCAGCAGGTCCGTCATTATATAATATATACCTGTCCGGCTGCAGTAGTGATATATATATATATATATTTTATATCTCATTATCATCCAGTCTATATTAGCAGCAGATGCAGTACGGTAGTCCACGGCTGTAGCTACCTCTGTGTCGGCAGTCGCTCGTCCATCCATAATTGTATACCACCTACCTGTGGTGTTTTTTTTTCTTCTATCTTCTTGATACTACTAGTAGCTTACTTTAGGAGTCTGCAGTGCTGAGCTGACAGTGTCCAGCAGGTCCGTCATTATATAATATAAACCTGTCCGGCTGCAGTAGTGATATATATATATTTTATATCTCATTATCATCCAGTCTATATTAGCAGCAGACGCAGTACGGTAGTCCACGGCTATAGCTACCTCTGTGTCGGCAGTCGCTCGTCCATCCATAATTGTATACCACCTACCCGTGGTGTTTTTTTTTTCTATCTTCTTGATACTAGTAGCTTACTTTAGGAGTCTGCAGTGCTGAGCTGACAGTGTCCAGCAGGTCCGTCATTATATAATATATACCTGTCCGGCTGCAGTAGTGATAGATATATATATTTTATATCTCATTATCATCCAGTCTATATTAGCAGCAGACGCAGTACGGTAGTCCACGGCTGTAGCTACCTCTGTGTCGGCAGTCGCTCGTCCATCCATAATTGTATACCACCAACCTGTGGTGTTTTTTTTTTTTTTCTATCTTCTTGATACTACTAGTAGCTTACTTTAGGAGTCTGCAGTGCTGAGCTGACAGTGTCCAGCAGGTCCGTCATTATATAATATATACCTGTCCGGCTGCAGTAGTGATATATATATATATTTTATATCTCATTATCATCCAGTCTATATTAGCCGCAGACGCAGTACGGTAGTCCACGGCTATAGCTACCTCTGTGTCGGCAGTCGCTCGTCCATCCATAATTGTATACCACCTACCCGTGGTGTTTTTTTTTTCTATCTTCTTGATACTAGTAGCTTACTTTAGGAGTCTGCAGTGCTGAGCTGACAGTGTCCAGCAGGTCCGTCATTATATAATATATACCTGTCCGGCTGCAGTAGTGATATATATATATTTTTTATATCATTATCATCCAGTCTATATTAGCAGCAGACACAGTACAGTAGTCCACGGCTGTAGCTACCTCTGTGTCGGCAGTCGCTCGTCCATCCATAAGTATACTAGTATCCATCCATCTCCATTGTTTACCTGAGGTGCCTTTTAGTTGTGCCTATTAAAATATGGAGAACAAAAATGTTGAGGTTCCAAAAATAGGGAAAGATCAAGATCCACTTCCACCTCGTGCTGAAGCTGCTGCCACTAGTCATGGCCGAGACGATGAAATGCCATCAACGTCGTCTGCCAAGGCCGATGCCCAATGTCTTAGTACAGAGCATGTAAAATCCAAAACACCAAATATCAGTAAAAAAAGGACTCCAAAATCTAAAATAAAATTGTCGGAGGAGAAGCGTAAACTTGCCAATATGCCATTTACCACACGGAGCGGCAAGGAACGGCTGAGGCCCTGGCCTATGTTCATGGCTAGTGGTTCAGCTTCACATGAGGATGGAAGCACTCAGCCTCTCGCTAGAAAAATGAAACGACTCAAGCTGGCAAAAGCACAGCAAAGAACTGTGCGTTCTTCGAAATCCCAAATCCACAAGGAGAGTCCAATTGTGTCGTTTGCGATGCATGACCTTCCCAACACTGGACGTGAAGAGCATGCGCCTTCCACCATATGCACGCCCCCTGCAAGTGCTGGAAGGAGCACCCGCAGTCCAGTTCCTGATAGTCAGATTGAAGATGTCAGTGTTGAAGTACACCAGGATGAGGAGGATATGGGTGTTGCTGGTGCTGGGGAGGAAATTGACCAGGAGGATTCTGATGGTGAGGTGGTTTGTTTAAGTCAGGCACCCGGGGAGACACCTGTTGTCCGTGGGAGGAATATGGCCATTGACATGCCTGGTGAAAATACCAAAAAAATCAGCTCTTCGGTGTGGAAGTATTTCAACAGAAATGCGGACAACATTTGTCAAGCCGTGTGTTGCCTTTGTCAAGCTGTAATAAGTAGGGGTAAGGACGTTAACCACCTCGGAACATCCTCCCTTATACGTCACCTGCAGCGCATTCATCATAAGTCAGTGACAAGTTCAAAAACTTTGGGCGACAGCGGAAGCAGTCCACTGACCAGTAAATCCCTTCCTCTTGTAACCAAGCTCACGCAAACCACCCCACCAACTCCCTCAGTGTCAATTTCCTCCTTCCCCAGGAATGCCAATAGTCCTGCAGGCCATGTCACTGGCAATTCTGACGAGTCCTCTCCTGCCTGGGATTCCTCCGATGCATCCTTGCGTGTAACGCCTACTGCTGCTGGCGCTGCTGTTGTTGCTGCTGGGAGTCGATGGTCATCCCAGAGGAGAAGTCGTAAGTCCACTTTTACTACTTCCACCAAGCAATTGACTGTCCAACAGTCCTTTGCGAGGAAGATGAAATATCACAGCAGTCATCCTGTTGCAAAGCGGATAACTGAGGCCTTGACAACTATGTTGGTGTTAGACGTGCGTCCGGTATCCGCCGTTAGTTCACAGGGAACTAGACAATTTCTTGAGGTAGTGTGCCCCCGTTACCAAATACCATCTAGGTTCCACTTCTCTAGGCAGGCGATACCGAGAATGTACACGGACGTCAGAAAAAGACTCACCAGTGTCCTAAAAAATGCAGTTGTACCCAATGTCCACTTAACCACGGACATGTGGACAAGTGGAGCAGGGCAGGGTCAGGACTATATGACTGTGACAGCCCACTGGGTAGATGTATGGACTCCCGCCGCAAGAACAGCAGCGGCAGCACCAGTAGCAGCATCTCGCAAACGCCAACTCTTTCCTAGGCAGGCTACGCTTTGTATCACCGGTTTCCAGAAAACGCACACAGCTGAAAACCTCTAACGGCAACTGAGGAAGATCATCGCGGAATGGCTTACCCCAATTGGACTCTCCTGTGGATTTGTGGCATCGGACAACGCCAGCAATATTGTGTGTGCATTAAATATGGGCAAATTCCAGCACGTCCCATGTTTTGCACATACCTTGAATTTGGTGGTGCAGAATTTTTAAAAAAACGACACGGGCGTTGAAGAGATGCTGTCGGTGGCCAGAAGAATTGCGGGACACTTTCGGCGTACAGGCACCACGTACAGAAGACTGGAGCAACACCAAAAACGCCTGAACCTGCCCTGCCATCATCTGAAGCAAGAAGTGGTAACGAGGTGGAATTCAACCCTGTATATGCTTCAGAGGTTGGAGGAGCAGCAAAAGGCCATTCAAGCCTATACAATTCAGCACGATATAGGAGGTGGAATGCACATGTCTCAAGCGCAGTGGAGAATGATTTCAACGTTGTGCAAGGTTCTGCTGCCCTTTGAACTTGCCACACGTGTAGTCAGTTCAGACACTGCCAGCCTGAGTCAGGTCATTCCCCTCATCAGGCTTTTGCAGAAGAAGCTGGAGACATTGAAGGAGGAGCTAACACGGAGCGATTCCGCTAGGCATGTGGGACTTGTGGATGGAGCCCTTAATTCGCTTAACAAGGATTCACGGGTGGTCAATCTGTTGAAATCAGAGCACTACATTTTGGCCACCGTGCTCGATCCTAGATTTAAAACCTACCTTGGATCTCTCTTTCCGGCACACACAAGTCTGCTGGGGTTCAAAGACCTGCTGGTGAGAAAATTGTCAAGTCAAGCGGAACGCGACCTGTCAACATCTCCTCCTTCACATTCTCCCGCAACTGGGGGTGCGAGGAAAAGGCTCAGAATTCCGAGCCCACCCGCTGGCGGTGATGCAGGGCAGTCTGGAGTGACTGCTGATGCTGACATCTGGTCCGGACTGAAGGACCTGACAACGATTACGGATACGGACATGTCGTCTACTGGCACTGCATATGATTCTCTCCCCATTGAAAGAATGGTGGAGGATTATATGAGTGACCGCATCCAAGTAGGCACGTCAGACAGTCCGTACTTATACTGGCAGGAAAAAGAGGCAATTTGGAGGCCCTTGCACAAACTGGCTTTATTCTACCTAAGTTGCCCTCCCACAACTGTGTACTCCGAAAGAGTGTTTAGTGCCGCCGCTCACCTTGTCAGCAATCGGCGTACGAGGTTACTTCCAGAAAATGTGGAGAAGATGATGTTCATTAAAATGAATTATAATCAATTCCTCCGTGGAGACATTGACCAGCAGCAATTGCCTCCACAAAGTACACAGGGAGCTGAGATGGTGGATTCCAGTGGGGACGAATTGATAATCTGTGAGGAGTGGGATGTACACGGTGTTATATCGGAGGATGATGATGAGGTGGACATCTTGCCTCTGTAGAGCCAGTTTGTGCAAGGAGAGATTAATTGCTTCTTTTTTGGTGGGGGTCCAAACCAACCCGTCATTTCAGTCACAGACGTGTGGCAGACCCTGTCACTGAAATGATGGGTTGGTTAAAGTGTGCATGTCCTGTTTATACAACATAAGGGTGGGTGGGAGGGCCCAAGGACAATTCCATCTTGCACCTCTTTTTTCTTTTTTTCTTCTTTGCGTCATGTGCTGTTTGGGGAGTGTTTTTTGGAAGGGCCATCCTGCGTGACACTGCAGTGCCACTCCTAGATGGGCCAGGTGTTTGTGTCGGCCACTAGGGTCGCTTATCTTACTCACACAGCTACCTCATTGCGCCTCTTTTTTTCTTTGCGTCATGTGCTGTTTGGTGAGTGTTTTTTGGAAGGGCCATCCTGCGTGACACTGCAGTGCCACTCCTAGATGGGCCAGGTGTTTGTGTCGGCCACTAGGGTCGCTTAGCTTACTCACACAGCTACCTCATTGCGCCTCTTTTTTTCTTTGCGTCATGTGCTGTTTGGGGAGTGTTTTTTGGAAGGGCCGTCCTGCGTGACACTGCAGTGCCACTCCTAGATGGGCCAGGTGTTTGTGTCGGCCACTAGGGTCGCTTATCTTACTCACACAGCTACCTCATTGCGCCTCTTTTTTTCTTTGCGTCATGTGCTGTTTGGGGAGTGTTTTTTGGAAGGGCCATCCTGCGTGACACTGCAGTGCCACTCCTAGATGGGCCAGGTGTTTGTGTCGGCCACTAGGGTCGCTTAGCTTAGTCATCCAGCGACCTCGGTGCAAATTTTAGGACTAAAAATAATATTGTGAGGTGTGAGGTATTCAGAATAGACTGAAAATGAGTGGAAATTATGGTTTTTGAGGTTAATAATACTTTGGGATCAAAATGACCCCCAAATTCTATGATTTAAGCTGTTTTTTAGTGTTTTTTGAAAAAAACACCCGAATCCAAAACACACCCGAATCCGACAAAAAAAATTCGGTGAGGTTTTGCCAAAACGCGGTCGAACCCAAAACACGGCCGCGGAACCGAACCCAAAACCAAAACACAAAACCCGAAAAATTTCAAGTGCACATCTCTAATAATCACCTCAACTCATATATGATCACAGCCGAACACAGAAAGACGCCAAAACAATAAAGTAATATGACAGGATCTACTATATTTGAACTAATCTGAGAGTACAAAGTTCCTTTCACCACTTTGCTGCTAAGCGTGAGTGGTACCCGGTAGTGAGTGGGTTCCTGATGGCTTCATGGTGTCAGGAACATGATAGTGTCATTAAGCCATGCATCGTCCAGGCAAAAAACTGCATACATTTTTACAAGCCAGTAAATCAGATTTAGGGGTCTATTTACTAAGCTTTGGATGGTGAAAAAGTCACTGGAGATAAAGTACCAGACAATCGGCTCCTAACTGCCATGCCACAGGCTATGTTTGAAAAATGACAGTTAGGAGCTGATTGGCTGGTATTTTATCTCCAGCGACTTTATCACCATCCAAAGCTTAGTAAATAGACTCCTTAGACTGAGATATACAATTAGCTCCGAAGAGACATCGGGAGAAAAAACCCCAGATGTTTCTTCAGGTTTTACGGACGGCTATTCGATTTGATCGTCCTTTTAAAAAGTGCATTTTCACCTAAAAACACAAAGGTTCAGTGAAACTAGAGATGAGCGGGTTCGGTTCCTCAAAATCCGAACCCCACCGAACTTCACCCATTTTACACGGGTCCGAGGCAGACTCAGATCCTTCCGCCTAGCTCGGTTAACCCGAGCGCGACCCAACGTCATCATCCCGCTGTTGGATTCTCGCGAGATTCGTATTCTATATAAGGAGCCGCGCGTCGCCGCCATTTTTACTCGTGCATTGGAGATTATAGGGAGAGGACGCGTGCAGCGTTCTCTCAGTTGTGTTCAGTGTGCTGCAAATATCTGTGCTCAGTGTGCTTGCAAATATCTGTGCTCAGTGTGCTGAAAATATCTACATTCTCTGCCTGAAAAACGCTCCATATCTGTGCTTAGTGTGCTGCAAATATCTGTGCTCAATGTGCTTTATTGTGGGGACTGGGGACCACCAGTATTATATAGTAGGAGGACAGTGCAGAGTTTTGCTGAACAGTGACCACCAGTATTATACGTTCTCTGCCTGAAAAACGCTCCATATCTGTGCTGCATTGTAGTATATAGTAGGAGGACAGTGCAGAATTTTGCTGACCAGTGACCACCAGTATTATATCAGTACGGTACAGTAGTCCACTGCTCTACCTACCTCTGTGTCGTCAAGTATACTATCCATCCATACCTGTGGTGCATTTTAGTTGTTGTGCGCAGTAGTAGGAGGACAGTGCATCATTTTGCTGACCACCAGTATGTAATATATAGCAGTACGGTACAATAGTCCACTGCTCTACCTACCTCTGTGTCATCAAGTATACTATCCATCCATACCTGTGGTGCATTTTAGTTGTTGTGCCCAGTAGTAGGAGGACAGTGCATAATTTTGCTGACCACCAGTATATAATATATAGCAGTACGGTACAGTAGTCCACTGCTCTACCTACCTCTGTGTCGTCAAGTATACTATCCATCCATACCTATGGTGCATTTTAGTTGTTGTGCGCAGTAGTAGGAGGACAGTGCATCATTTTGCTGACCACCAGTATATAATATATAGCAGTACGGTACAGTAGTCCACTGCTCTACCTACCTCTGTGTCGTCAAGTATACTATCCATCCATACCTGTGTTGCATTTTAGTTGTTGTGCACAGTAGCAGGAGGACAGTGCATAGTTTTGCTGACCACCAGTATATAATATATAGCAGTATGGTACAGTAGGCCATTGCTATTGATATATTACTGGCATATAATTCCACACATTAAAATATGGAGAACAAAAATGTGGAGGGTAAAATAGGGAAAGATCAAGATCCACTTCCACCTCGTGCTGAAGCTGCTGCCACTAGTCATGGCCGAGACGATGAAATGCCATCAACGTCGTCTGCCAAGGCCAATGCCCAATGTCATATTAGAGAGCATGTAAAATCAAAAAAACAAAAGTTCAGTAAAATGACCCAAACATCTAAATTAAAAGCGTCTGAGGAGAAGCATAAACTTGCCAATATGCCATTTACGACACGGAGTGGCAAGGAATGGCTGAGGCCCTCTCCTATGTTCCACATGACTAGTGGGTCAGCTTCACATGGGGATGGAAGCACTCATCCTCCCACTAGAAAAATGAAAAGACTTAAGCTGGCAAAAGCACAGCAAAGAACTGTGCCTTCTTCTAAATCACAAATCCCCAAGGAGAGTCCAATTGTGTCGGTTGCGATGCCTGACCTTCCCAACACTGGACGGGAAGAGGTGGCGCCTTGCACCATTTGCACGCCCCCTGCAAGTGCTGGAAGGAGCACCCGCAGTCCAGTTCCTGATAGTCAAATTGAAGATGTCACTGTTGAAGTACACCAGGATGAGGATATGGGTGTTGCTAGCGCTGAGGAGGAAATTGACAAGGAGGATTCTGATGGTGAGGTGGTTTGTTTAAGTCAGGCACCCGGGGAGACACCTGTTGTCCGTGGGACGAATATCGCCATTGACATGCCTGATCAAGTGACAAAAAAAATCACCTCTTCGGTGTGGAATTATTTTAACAGAAATGCGGACAACATTTGTTAAGCCGTGTGTTGCCTTTGTGAAGCTGTAATAAGTAGGGGTAAGGACGTTAACCACCTAGGAACATCATCCCTTATACGTCACCTGGAGCGCATTCATCAGAAGTCATTGACAAGTTCAAAAACTTTGGGTGACAGCGGAAGCAGTCCACTGACAACTAAATCCCTTCCTCTTGTAACCAAGCTCCTGCAAACCACACCACCAACTCCCTCAGTGTCAATTTCCTCCTTAGACAGGAACGCCAATAGTCCTGCAGGCCATGTCACTGTCAAGTCTGACGAGTCCTCTCCTGCCTGGGATTCCTCCGATGCATCCTTGAGTGTAACGCCTACTGCTGCTGGCGCTGCTGTTGTTGCTGCTGGGAGTCGATTGTCATCCCAGAGGGGAAGTCGGAAGACCACTTGTACTACTTCCAGTAAGCAATTGACTGTCCAACAGTCCTTTGCGAGGAAGATGAAATATCACAGCAGTCATCCTGCTGCAAAGCGGATAACTCAGGCCTTGGCAGCCTGGGCAGTGTTAAACGTGTTTCCGGTATCCACCGTTAATTCACAGGAAACTAGAGATTTGCTTGATGTACTGTGTCCCCGGTACCAAATACCATCTAGGATCCATTTCTCTAGGCAGGCGATACCGAGAATGTACACAGACCTCAGAAAAAGAGTCACCAGTGTCCTAAAAAATGCAGTTGTACCCAATGTCCACGTTACCACGGACATGTGGACAAGTGGAGCAGGGCAGACTAAGGACTATATGACTGTGACAGCCCACTGGGTAGATGTATTGCCTCCCGCAGCAAGAACAGCAGCGGCGGCACCAGTAGCAGCATCTCGCAAACGCCAACTCATTCCTAGGCAGGCTACACTTTGTATCACCGCTTTCCAGAAGAGGCACACAGCTGACAACCTGTTACGGAAACTGAGGAACATCATCGCAGAATGGCTTACCCCAATTGGACTCTCCTGGGGATTTGTGACATCGGACAACGCCACCAATATTGTGCGTGCATTACATCTGGGAAAATTCCAGCACGTCCCATGTTTTGCACATACATTAAATTTGGTGGTGCAGAATTATTTAAAAAATGACAGGGGCATGCAAGAGATGCTGTCGGTGGCCCGAAGAATTGCGGGCCACTTTCGGCATTCAGCCACCGCGTGCCGAAGACTGGAGCACCAGCAAACACTCCTGAACCTGCCCCGCCATCATCAGAAGCAAGAGGTGGTAACGAGGTGGAATTCAACCATCTATATGCTTCAGAGGATGGAGGAGCAGCAAAAGGCCATTCAAGACTATACAGCTACCTACGATATAGGCAATGGAGGGGGAATGCACCTGACTCAAGCGCAGTGGAGAATGATTTCAACGTTGTGCAAGGTTCTGCAACCCTTTGAACTTGCCACACGTGAAGTTAGTTCAGACACTGCCAGTCTGAGTCAGGTCATTCCCCTCATCAGGCTTTTGCAGAAGAAGCTGGAGAGATTGAAGGAGGAGCTAAAACAGAGCGATTCCGCTAGGCATGTGGGACTTGTGGATGGAGCCCTTAATTCGCTTAACCAGGATTCACGGGTGGTCAATCTGTTGAAATCAGAGCACTACATTTTGGCCACGTGCTCGATCCTAGATTTAAAGCCTACGTTGGATCTTTCTTTCCGGTAGACACAAGTCTGCAGAGGTTCAAAGACCTGCTGGTGAGAAAATTGTCAAGTCAAGCGGAACGTGACCCGTCAACAGCTCCTCCTTCACATTCTCCCGCAACTGGGGCTGCGAGGATAAGGCTAAGAATTCCGAGCCCACCCGCTGGCGGTGATGCAGGGCAGTCTGGAGCGAGTGCTGACATCTGGTCCGGACTGAAGGACCTGCCAACGATTACTGACATGTCGTCTACTGTCACTGCATATGATTCTGTCACCATTGAAAGAATGGTGGAGGATTATATGGAGTGACCGCATCTAAGTAGGCACGTCAGACAGTCCGTATGTATACTGGCAGGAAAAAGAGGCAATTTGGAGGCCCTTGCACAAACTGGCTTTATTTTACCTAAGTTGCCCCCCCTCCAGTGTGTACTCCGAAAGAGTGTTTAGTGCAGCCGCTCACCTTGTCAGCAATCGGCGTACGAGGTTACTTCCAGAAAATGTGGAGAAGATGATGTTCATCAAAATGAATTATAATCAGTTCCTCCGTGGAGACATTCACCAGCAATTGCCTCCAGAAAGTACACAGGGACCTGAGATGGTGGATTCCAGTGGGGACGAATTAAAAATCTGTGAGGAGGGGGACGTACACAGTGAAAGGGGTGAGGAATCGGACGATGAGGAGGAGGTAGACATCTTGCCTCTTTAGATCCAGTTTGTGCAAGGAGAGAATGATTGCTTCTTTTTTGGTGGGGGCCCAAACCAACCAGTAATTTCAGTCACAGTCGTGTGGCAGACCCTGTCGCTGAAATGATGGGTTTGTTAAAGTGTGCATGTCCTGTTTATACAACATAAGGGTGGGTGGGAGGGCCCAAGGACAATTCCATCTTGCACCTCTTTTTTTCTTTAATTTATCTTTGCATCATGTGCTGTTTGGGGACTATTTTTTAAATCTGCCATCCTGTCTGACACTGCAGTGCCACTCCTAGATGGGCCAGGTGTTTGTGTCGGCCACTTGGGTCGCTTAGCTTAGTCATCCAGCGACCTCGGTGCAAATTTTAGGACAAAAAATAATATTGTGAGGTGCAAAGTGTTCAGAATAGACTGGAAATGAGTGGAAATTATGGTTATTGAGGTTAATAATACTATGGGATCAAAATGACCCCCAAATTCTATGATTTAAGCTGTTTTTGAGGGTTTTTTGTAAAAAAACACCCGAATCCAAAACACACCCGAATCCGACAAAAAATTTTCAGGGAGGTTTTGCCAAAACACGTCTGAATCCAAAACACGGCCGCGGAACCGAATCCAACACCAAAACACAAAACCCGAAAAATGTCCGGTGCACATCACAAAGTGAAACCTGTGTGTTTTTCGTGTGAAATAGCCCAGTTTTCAGATGAAAATGGGGCTGTTATCAGGGATTTTGATTTGCCTGCCAGAGGCAGGTGAAACAAAATCCCTGATAAGCCGCGGCAAGCCACGTCTTATCAGGGCCAATTAGATACTTTTCACCCGACAGTATGTACGGGTAATTGAATATCTCTGAGAGTGTTCTACCTCTACCCTTTCTATCCTGGGACTCACAGACTCAGGGTGCACCCTTGTTTAAAAGACATGAGTCCTGTCTTTAATGCCGAAGAAAGAACAACAAAATATTTATCTGAAAAATATGGACATTTGCTTTGGTCTGTCCGGAAAGTAATGACACTGATTTTTTCACACTGTGCAGAACAGGAGCATGGCGGCGTTGTAGGGCGGGATGGGTAGACGGGTGTCTCAGCTAAACATTCCCGGTGGCGGCAGTTGCCTGTGAGCCTTTACAGTGTACAGATCGAGCTGTAAACAAAGTTTCCTTTTTTTACCTACAGTAAGTCGAGGTTTGAGATGGAGTGTATATGCTATCAAGGTTTGAGTTAAACTCTGGAAATCAGGTGCCGAGGCATTTGTCATGCATCAATAGGCCTTTGTGGAGGAATCCTTGTCCAAGGCGCAAGTTTACCACTGGTTGAAATTCTTCGAGGAGAGTAGAGAAGACATAAAGGACGAACCACGCTCTGGACGACCTTCAACAAGACGAAATTAGCAAAATGTGGACAAAGTGCGCAATGTTTTGAACACTGACTACTGTTTGAGTGTTAGAATGGTAGCAGAAAGGTTGGGACTTCCAAAAACTACTATGCAAGAAATCTTGACAAATGAATTAGCAATGCGAAAGGTGTGTGTCCGATTGGTTCCCACGGTTTTGACTCATGATCAGAAAGACAATCGTGTGGCGATTTCTCGCAAACTTTTGGAGCGTGTGCAAAGTGAGCCTAATTTTTTTGACAGAGTGATAACAGGTGACAAAACTTGGATCTTTGAGTACGATCCGGAGACCAAAAGGCAAAGCGCAGAGTAGCACACACCATCGTCACCTCGCCCCCAAAAGGGCCGAATGAGCCAATCAAAGAACAAATCCATGCTCATTGTATTTTTCGACTCGTAGAGTGTGGTCCACAAGGAATTTCTACCTACCAGCCAAACTGTCAACGGTGCATTTTACACGGGAGTGCTCAATCGGTTGAGAAACAGGGTCCTCCGCATCCGCAAGGAGGTTGACACTACCTGGGTCCTCCATCATGACAATGCGCCAAGTCACACATCGCTGCAAGTGAGGAAGTTCTTGGCCAAGCACAACGTGACAATGCTGCCTCAACCACCCTACAGTCCAGATCTGGCCCCGGCTGACTTCTTTTTGCTTCCCCGGATCAAACACGGCCTGATAGGACACCATCTTCAGACCGTAGACAAAGTGGAAGCGGCAGCGACAAGGGCACTCAAGGACATTCAGGTTAATGCCTTCCAGGAGGCGTACCAAGCTTGGCAGACACACTGGCAATGGTGTATCGATGTTCAAGGGTGATACTTTGAAGATTATTAACCCTATCTATCTGAAAGTTCAATTAAAAAAAATTCCCAGATTAATCCTCATTACTTTCCAGACAGACCCTGTAGATTTACTTTATTGCAATTTCAATAACAGTGCCATCTTGTGGGGAGATTGGTATTTGCCATGAGGGGAGGAATAAGCAAGTTTATGACATTTTTATGGAAATAAAAATCTGCTTGAAAACAAAACATCAATAAAGTGTAGTGTGTATGGGTACAACATATATAATTACTGGAAATGAGCGGGTTCGGTTCTTCGAAAACTGGGCCCACCCGAACGTTGCGAATCAGAGGGAGATTAGAGTCTGGCTCAGGTTTTCCTGCCCGACTTGGTTCCCAAAATGAGGCAAAATATCTTCCCATTTTCAAATTCTCACTGGTTTTAGATTACATATAAATCACTCCCTGTGGTAATCTGCGCCATTTCATTCACTCTGGTCACTCTGTGCTGCACTGACTGAGCTGTTCTGTTGGGCTTGTGCGATGCCCATCCAGGGGCTGCTTTGTCCATCCAGTGACAGCTGTGTGTCCATCCAGGGACTGGTGTGTCCATCCAGGGACTGCTGTCTGTGTCTATCCAAGGGCTGCTGTGCCCATTCAGGGGCTGTTGTGTCTATCCAGGGGTTGCTGTGTCCATCCAGGGGCTGCTGTGTCCTTCCAGGGGCTGCTGTGTCCTTCCAGGGGCTGCTGTGTCCATTCAGGGGCTGCTGTCTGTGTCTATCCAAGGGCTGCTGTGCCCATTCAGGGGCTGTTGTGTCTATCCAGGGGTTGCTGTGTCCATCCAGGGGCTGCTGTGTCCTTCCAGGGGCTGCTGTGTCCTTCCAGGGGCTGCTGTGTCCATTCAGGGGCTGCTGTGTCCATTCTGGAGCTCCATGTCCTTCCAGGGGCTGCTGTGTCCTTCCAGGGGCTGCTGTGTCCTTCCAGGGGCTGCTGTGTCCTTCCAGGGGCTGCTGTGTCCATTCAGGGGCTGCTGTGTCCATTCAGGGGCTGCTGTGTCCATTCTGGAGCTCTGTGTCCTTCCAGGGGCTGCTGTGTCCATCCAGGGGCTGCTGTGTCCTTCCAGGGGCTGTTTTGTCCTTCCAGGGGCTGCTGTGTACTTCCAGGGGCTGCTGTGTACTTCCAGGGGCTGCTGTGTCCTTCCAGGGGCTGCTGTGTCCTTCCAGGGGCTGCTGTCTGTGTCCATCCAGGCGCTGCTGTGTACACCCAGAAGCTAATGTCTGTGTCTATTTAGAGGTTGCTGTGTCCATCCAGTGGCAGCTGTGTCCTTCCAGGGGATGCTGTGTCCATTCAGGGGTTGCTGTGTCCTTTCTAGGGGCTGCTTTGTCCATCCAGGGGTTGCTGTGTCCATCCAGGGGCTGCTGTGTCCATCTAGGGGTTGCTGTGTCCATCCAGGGGCTGCTGTGTCCATGCAGGAGTTGCTGTGTCCATCCAGGGGCTGCTGTGTCCATCCAGGGGCCGCTGTGTCCATCCAGGAGCTGCTGTGTCCATCCAGGAGCTGCTGTGTCCATCCAGGAGCTGCTGTGTCCATTCAGGGGCTGCTGTGTCCATTCTGGAGCTCTGTGTCCTTCCAGGGACTGCTGTGTCCATCCAGGGGATGCTGGGTCCATCCAGAAGCTAATGTCTGTGTCTATCCAGGGGCTGCTATGTCCATCCAGGGGCTGATGCGTCCATCAATTTCTGTTCTGAAGATCCACTTGTCCAGTGTCCATTCGCTTCAGTGCTGCCGATGCACCTTTCCAGTGTCCGTCTACTCCAGTTTTGTTTTTTTACCATTAAAATAAAAAGTTTTAAATAAAAAATTAAAAAATATAAAAAAATAAAGGTTTTTGAAACAAAACAAAAAAAGTTATAGTTTAGAAAAACTGGATGAAAACAATATTGTGAGCTGTGAGGTGGTCAAAATTGATGGGAAATGACTGGAAATGAATGTTATTGAGGTTAATAATACTGTAGGAACAAAAACAGGCCCAAATTATGTGATTTTAGCTGTTTTTTATGTTTGTTTGTTTTTAAATACAGATTCAAAACCAAAACACGCAAGGGCAGCTTTGGCAAAACCAGATCCAAAACCAAAACACAAGGGTCGGCGCACACCTCTAATAATTACTGACACTGTTGTTTCAATGTGACCAGTCCAAAAAGTGCGAAAATAGTTTCAGCAAAGAAGAGGTTAACTATGGAACATCTTACTTAAGTTTCAAGTTTGAAAAATAAAAACAGTACATAACAATGATGGGAAAAGCACTTTTTGTTTCTGCAGAAAAATCTGAAGGAACAGAAACAGAATCCCCCAAACAGAACCTTTGTGAAATGCAATTCGCAGCCTCTATACCTGAATCTAGATGGGGATCTCCAGTTGTATCATCAAAGACTAGATACAAAATAGCAGCCCTGTCTGGACTCTGATAAATATTAATATGTTTTGTATTAGAAATAGAAGATTTCATATGTGACTTTATATTTTATTGAGACAATCTGCCTCAGTCGCAGATTTGTGCCAAGCGAACGTGCCTTCTATATGGAATAACATTTTGTAACATGCACAGATATATAGGTAGAAAGTTGCATCTTTTAGAAGAATAAAACCATTTTGTGAAATTGGACATGCTGTTCCTAGCCTGATGAAGCAAAGATCATTCTGTTCCTCATCACTACCAGCACTTCTATGCCACGAAGCTATGAGCGTAGGAGAGAAATAAGAGCGACTGAGATGTATAAACACAATATATTTATGCAGACAATAACAGCTGCAAAGAGTGACAGTGAAAGCTGAAATAAAGGGAATTAGCAAAGCAAAAGAGAGAAAAGTTATTGGCATACATGCAGGGAAGTAAATGAACACTTATTCTTCACTGAAACTGATTGAATAGGAGTCAGATATCATCAGAGCAGGAGTCAGATATCAGAGCAGGAGTCAGAGATCAGCAAGAGCTGGAGTAAGATATCAGCATTTCAGGAGTCAGATATCAGCAGAGCAGGAGTCAGATATCATCAGAACATGAGTCAGATATAATCAGAACAGGAGTCAGATATCAGCATATCAATGTCACAATCCTGACTAAAATCATATAATTTGGTGACTTACCGCTGCCATCTGTCCTGTATCCTGTGTGTTTACTTTTGGCTGGGATAAATAGCTCACCAGTACCGTGAGTTCCCTGAGTGCTGAGTTCTCTATCTTGAAAGTGAGAGTTGCTAATGAGCTGTTGATTAGCCTTCTGTGTGAATACTGAAGTCAGCAAGTCTCTTCATGCTGTGCTATGCTTCCGTGCCAGCAACCACAAGTCCAGCGGCCATAGCACATCTATGCAAATCACACCATGCCGGAGTTCCCTCCAAATCCAGCTATGGACATCACCATGACAGTTCCTGGTCAGCTGACCTTCCAAGGCCCAATCCGGAATCACTTCATCATGTGAATCCCTCATCCAGTCAGCAATGAGCAGTGGGTATAAATTCCAAGTCCCAGCACTGGCAAGCTGTCAGTGCTTTGTTGTCTCTCAGCCTGGTGTGAGCTCCAGTATCCTACAAACCTGATTTGCTGGTTCTGTCCAGAATTCTGAACATATACCTAGCTGGTTTCATCCAGCATCCAGAACTACTGCCTAGCTGGTTCTGTCCAGCATCCAGAACTCCTGCCTAGCTGGTTCCGTCCAGCATCCGGAACTCCTGCCTACCTGTTTTTGTCCAGCATCCGTAACGCCTGCCTTGCTGGTTCCATCCAGCATTCTGAATAACTGCCTTGTCGGAAAGCCAATCCCGACATCCTGAAAATCTGCCTAGTCGGAAAGCCAATCCCGACATCCTGTAAACCTACCTTGTTGAAAAGCCAATCCCGACATCCTGTAAACCTGCCATGTCGGAAAGCCAATCCCGACATCCTGAAAACCTGCTTTGTCAGAAAGCCAATCCCAACATCCTGTAAACCTGCCTAGTTGGAAAGCCAATCCCGACATCCTGTAAACCTACCTTGTTGGAAAGCCAATCTCGACATCCTGTAAACCTGCCTTGTCGGGAAGCCAATCCCGACATCCTGAAAACCTGCTTTGTCGGAAAGCCAATCCCGACATACTGTAAACCTGTCTTGTCGGAAAGTCATTCCCGGCATCCTGAAAACCTGCTTTGTCAGAAAGCCAAGCCTGATATCCTGAAAACCTGCCTTGTTGGAAAGCCAAACCAGACATCCTGAAAACCTACTTCGCTGGTTAAGGTAATCCCAGTGTTCTGAAATCCTGCTTTGCTGGTTAAGCCAAACCCAGCATTCTGATAAACCTGCTTCTGAGCATCCATCATCCACCCAGTCGCTGGTCTCCTCATCCCAGTGACATCCTGATACTGGTGACATCTCAGCTATCCATTGCACTGGTAATTCCATTCACCAGTGTTCCAGTACCCTCGTAGCTGGTCACCTATCACTTTCCTCTACAGATTCATTAGCCAACCTGCCATGTCTGCATAAGTAGGAGATATCTCAAGCCTACCTAATTTTGCCCTCAGCTCTCAAGTCCAAACCCAGTATCTAGTCCTAGTCCAGGTTCACAAATAACTACAGCTGTGACAATCAAGAGTCAAAGATCAGCATAGCAGGAGTCAGAGATCAGCATAGCAGGAGTCAGAGATCAGCATAGCAGGAGTCAGAGATCAGCAAGAGCTGGAGTCAGAGATCAGCAAGAGCTGGAGTCAGAGATCAGCAAGAGCTGGAGTCAGAGATCAGCAAGAGCTGGAGTCAGGTATTAGTAGAACAGGAGTCAGATATTGGCATATCAAATGTCAAAGATTAGCTGAGCAGGTATCAGCGATCAGCATAGCCGGAGTCAGAAATCAGCAGAGCAAGAGTCAGAGATCAGCAGAGCAGGAGTCAGGTTAGCAGAGCAGGAGTTATATATTGGCAGAGCAGGAGTCAGATCAGAAGAGCAGGAGTCTGAGATCAGCAGAGCAGGAGTCAAGTATCGGCAAGAGCTGGAGTAAGATAGCTGCAGAGCAGGAGTCAGAGATCAGCATAGCAGGAGTCAGATATTGGCAGAGCAAGAATTGGATATTGGCAGAGTATAAGTTAAAAGTTGGTAGAATAGGAATCAGAGATCAGCAGATCAGAAATGAGATATACAGTAAGCATAGCAGGAGCCAAATATCAGTATAGCAGGAGTCAGAGATCAGTATAGCAGGAGTCAGATCAGTATAGCAGGAGTCAGATATCAGCAGAGCAGGAGTCAGATATCAGCAGAGCAGGAGTCAGATATCAGCAGAGCAGGAGTCAGATGTCAGCAAAGCAGGAATTGGATAATGGCAAAGTATGAGTTAGAAGTTGGTAGAATAGGAATACGAGATCAGCAGATCAGGAGTCACATCAACATTGCAGGAGTGACACATCAGCAGATCAGGAGTCACATCAACATACCAGGAGTCAGATATCAGCATAGCAGGAGTCAGAGATCAGCATAGCATGAGTTGGATATTGGCAGAGTATAAGTTAGAAGTTGGTAGATAAGGAATCAAGAATCAGCAGATCAGGAGTGAGATATCAGCAAAGCAGGAGTCATATATCAGCAGAGCAGGAATCAGAGATCAGTATAGCAAGAGTCAGAGATTAGCATAGCAGGAGTCAGATATCAGCAGAGCAGGTGTCAGATATCAGCAGGGCAGGAGTTGGATAATGGCAGAGTATGAGTTAGAAGTTGGTAGAATAGGAATCAGAGAACAGCAGAGCAGGAGTCAGAGGCTGGTAGAGCAGAAGTCAGAGATCAGCAAAGCAGGATTTGGGTGTACAGTAGGTAGAGCGGGAGCCAGAGATCAACAGAGCAGGAGCCAGAGATCAGAAGGACATGAGTCAGAGATCAGCATAGCAGGAGTCAGAGATCAGCAGTACAGGAGACAGAGATCAGTAGAGCAGGAGTCAGAGATCAACAGATAAGAAATTAGTGATTGGCAGAGCCAAAGTCAGAGATTTGCAGAGCAGTAGTTGGAAGTTGGTAGAATTGGAGGCAGAAATCGTCAGAGCAGGAGTCAGATATTGGCACAGTATGAATTAGAGGTTAGTAGAATAGAAGTTAGAGATCAACAGGAGTCCAAGACTAACAGAGTAGGAGTCAGAAATAAGCAGAGCAAGAGTTGGAAGCTGGTAGAGCGAGAGTCAGAGATCAACAGAGTGGGAGCCAGAGATCAGAAGGGCAGGAGTCAGAGATCAGCAGGGCAGGAGACAGAGATCAGAAGAGCAGGAGTCAGAGATCAACAGATAAGGAATTAGTGATTGGCAGAGTCAAAGTCAGAGATTTGCAGAGCAGTAGTTAGAATTTGGTAGAATTTAAGGCAGAAATCATCAGAGCAGGAGTTGAAAGCTGGTGGAGCGAGAGTCAGAGATCAACAGAGTGGGAGCCAGGGATCAGCATAGCAGGAGTCAGAGATCAGCAGAGTAAGGGTCATAGACTGGCAGATCAGGAGTCAGAGATCAGCAAAGCAGGAGCTGGAAGTTGCTGGAGCGGGATACAAAGATAAGCAGAGCAGGAGTCAGAGATCAGCAGAGCAGGAAATGAAAGTTGCTAAAGTGGGAGTCAGAGATCAGCAGAGCAGGAGTCAGAGATCAGTAGAGCAGAGCAGGAGTCAGATATCAGCAGAGCAGGAGTCAGAGATCAGCAGAGCAGGAGTCAGAGATCAGCAGAGCAGAGCAGGAGTCAGATATCAGCAGAGCAGGAGTCAGATATCAGTAGAGCAAAAGTTGGATAATGGCAGAGTATGAGTCAGAAGTTGGTAGAATAGGAATCAGAGATTAGCAGAACAGGAGTCAGATATCAGCATAGCAGGAGTCAGACATCAGCATAGCAGGAGTCAGACATCGGCAGAGCATGAGTTGGATATTGGCAGAGTATAAATTAGAAGTTGGTAGAATAGGAATAAACAATCAGCAGATCAGGAATGAGATATCAGCATAAAAGGATTAAGAGATCAGTATAGCAGGAGTCAGAGATCAGTATAGGAGGAGTCAGATCAGCATAGCAGGAGTCGGATATCAGCAGTGCAGGAGTTGGATAATGGCAGAGTATGAGTTAGAAGTTGGTAGAATATGAATCAGAGATCAGTAGAGCAGGAGTCAGAGATTAGCAGAGCAGGAGCAGAGGCTGGCAGAGCAGGAGTCAGAGATCAGCAAAGCAAGATTTGGAAGTAGGTAGAGCGAGAGTCAGATATGAGCAGAGCAGGAGTCAGATATCAACCAAGCAGGAGTCAGATATCAGTAGAGCAAAACTTGGATAATGGCAGAGTATGAGTTAGAAGTTGGTAGAATTGGAATCAAAGATCAGTAGAGCAAAGTCAGATATCAGTAGAGCAGGATTTTGAAGTAGGTAGAGCGGGTGTCAGAGATCAGCAGGCCAGGAGACAGAGATCAGCAGGGCAGTAGTCAGAGATCAAAAGATAAGGAGTCAGAGATTAGCAGAGCAGTAGTTGGAAGTTGGTAGAGTTGGAGGTAAAAGTCATCAGAGCAGGAGTCAGATATTGGCACCAGGGACATGCAGTCAGGGGAGGCAGGGGAGGCAGTGCCTCCCCTGTCATTAATGATTAAGATAATACAAAGAAGATGCATATAACACATATTCTGTGTCATATGTATCTTCTTAATATTATTATTTGCATTGCTGTTTTCTTTTTGTGTTTGGGAGGCACCGATCGTGGTGCCTCCCGTTGTCACTGGGGAAAGTATGGGGAGCGGGGGGCGGGCACGGGCGGGGACTAGCCATGGGCTGTAAAAGCCCATTGAAAATATATGGGAAAGCGGCACCATTAGAGGTGCCGCTTTCATACAGGGACGTGCTTTCAACCTATGAAAGCACGTCCCTGTCAGTGAGGCCACAGTGATTGGCCAGCGGATCCGTCACTGGATCCGCTGTCAATCACTGTGTGGGCGACGCTGGCGGAGGAGGTGCGGGCGGCTGGATGCGTCGATGGTGCGGGCGGCGGGATTCGGCGGTGGTGCGGGCGGCGGCTGTGCAGGTGGCGGGTTGCGGCGGCGGAAATTTACCTTTATCCTGCAGAGTTTGGCAGCGGAGCGGTTCCAGTTTCAAAAATGGCGCCTCAGCGTCATTTTTGAAATTCAAGATGGCCGCCGCGAGCCAATCACGGCTCGCCGCGTCATCGCCCCGCCCCCTCCGGCTGACTTATATAAGTCGGAGGAGAGTCAGTCCGACGGCGGAGGAGGAGCAGTGAAGAGCTCCTGAAGAAAGAAGACGCCGGAAGTCCTGGCTGGGCGGCGGCTATGCAAAAGAGCTTAGCAGCCGCCGCCCACCAGGTGAAGACGCTGGAAGCCCTGGGGGGGTGGCGCCCCCCAGGTGAAGACGCCGGAAGCCCTGGGAAGGCGGCGGCCACGCAAAAGAGCTTAAAGGCCGCCGCCCCCAGGTGAAGACCCAGTTTAATAAAGCTTATTTTCAAGACGTGTGGTGTTTTATTTTAATATTTTCTTTACAGGTGGACTACAGGTGCCAGCGGGCCCTTTATGTCCGGGCATGCTGGCACTTGTGGTTCTCCAAGTGCTAGCATGCTGGGGCAGGCTTGCTGGGACCTGTAGGCTACCTGTAAAGAACAATATTACTATTCTTTGCAGGTGGACTACAGGTGCCAGCAGGCCCTTTATGTCCGGGCATGCTGGCACTTGTGGTTCTCCAAGTGCCAGCATGCTGGGGCAGGCTTGCTGGGACCTGTAGGCCACCTGTAAAGAACAATATTTACACACAATGAACCCCGCACCCACCGCCACCAGGGGTGCGGGGCATAGCACTGGGCTATCAGCCCAGTGCTGGTTATTGCTCTGGAGGGGGGACCCCATTTTTATTTTTTGAGGTTCCCACTTTCCGAGGAATTCCAACCCTGGGCTGACTGGCTGGGTGGGCAGATTAATGTTATGGCAGGGGGACACCACACTGAGTGTCTCCCCTGCTATGGCATTACTCCCCCTGGCTGGTTCTGCCTAGTGCTGGTTTTACTGATGTGTTGGGGTACCACACTTTTTTTTTATTTTTTTCGGGGGGGGGGGGGGGGGGGGGGGCTTGTTAGCTGCCAGTGCCTCCCCAACCAGTGACCTCACTCACTGATTGGCACAGTATAAATTAGAAGTTAGTAGAATAGAAGTCAGAGATCAGCAGGAGTCAGAGACTGACAGAGTATGAGTCAGAGATAAGCAGAGCAGGAGTTGGAAGCTGGTAGATCAAGAGTCAGAGCTCAACAGAGTGGGAGCCAGAGATCAGCATAGCAGGAGTCAGAGAGTAGGAGTCATAGCCTGGCAAATCAGGAGTCAGAGATCAGCAGAGCAGGAGCTGGAATTTAGTGTAGTGGAAGACAAAGATCAGCAGAGCAGGAGCTGGAAGTTGCTGGAGTGGGAGTCAGTGATCAGCAGAGTAGGAATCAGAGATCAGCAGAAGAGGAGTCAGAGACTGGCAGAGCAGTAATCAAAGATCAGCAGAGTAGGAGTCAGAGATCAGCATAGCAGGTGTGAGATATCAGCAGAGCAGGAGTCAGAGAACAGAAGAACAGGAGTCAGAGACTGGCAGAGCAGGAGTCAGAGACTGGCAGAGCAGAGCAGGAGCTGGAAGTTGTTAGAGAGGGAGTCAGAGACTAGCAGAGCAGAAGTTCATAGAGCAGTGTTGCTTTACCTTTCTATTTCCAGGAACACAATGCAAGTGTATACAGTATATAAGTGCAATACTGAAAATCTGATCTACAAACACACTTAAATCCATTGATTTTCTCTCAAATGTATCCTTTAAAACAATCTCACATTTCTATGTCCCAGTATTATAAATGTAAACTCACAATAAAGAGAGACAATGTGGAGCTATTTTAATGAACACTTGGCTTCACTAATGAACAGGATTCCTATTGGAATAGTGAAAAATAAGCGCTTGACAAAAATAAATGAAACACTAAAAAAGAAGTCTCTAAACAGTTCTGTTTCTGGGCCCGAGCCAAGAATGCGGCACGTTCCGCTGGTCGGCATACCAATGCTTATCATTTCTAAAGTTAGTACAAAAAGAAATGATATCACATTAAAAGAAGTATTCACCCTGGGAATCCTGCTGATGTATAAATAATTGTTCTTTCCCACTTTTTCCCCTGATTGTACCGGCTGAAAAACAGACAGGACATAGCGCTCTTGTACACAGGAATGTCTGCAAAACATAAGAACATACTGTATATGTGCTCGCATTCGTATATTCCCCTTCGGGTGGTGGGGCGTGGACCACCACCCAAGTGGGGAATCCAGCCGGCGGTCTGAATTGCAATCTCCGGTATTTTACCGGGTGTCGGGATTCCAGCGTCAGTATCCTGACAGCCAGGATTGCAACTGCAGGTAAAATGACTGCCTCCTCATCTTTGTGTATTTCTGAGAAGGATGGAACTCAGATAATTCTCACCTGTATAGAAATGGGCATGTTGCCACAGCTATACCATATTTTGAGTCATGTATATGCTGAAAAGATACATACTTCACAGGGATTTAAAAGGAGAAGGTAAAAGAATGAATATTCTGTAGGGCAAGGTGGGGCACTAATGTGAATGGCTACATATTCGCTCTGTAAAGCGCTGCAGAATATGTGTGTGCTATATAAATAACTGGTGATAACAGTTGTGCGTAGGGGAGAAGCGAGAGGGGAAGGGAGGAGCAGAGGGAAAGGTGTGGGTAGGGGAGCAGAGAGAGGGTAAGGGAGGAGCAGGGGGAAAAGTGTGGGTAGGGGAGCAGAGAGAGGGGTAGGGAGGAGCAGAGATGAAGGTGTGGGGAGCAGAGAGAAGGGAAGGGAGGAGAGCAGAGGGGAAGGTATGGGTAGGGGAGCAGGGGGAAGGGAGGAACAGAGGTAAATGTATTGGTAGAGCAGCAGAGGGGAGGGAAGGAAGGAGTAGGGGGGAAGTTGTTGGTAGAGCAGCAAAGGTGAGGGAAAGGAGGAGCAGGGGTGAGGGTAGGATAGCAAAAGGCAGAGAAGGGATGAACCGAGGCGAAGGTGTGGAAAGAGGAGTGGAGAAAAGGGAAATGAGGAGCAGAGGGCAACATGTGAGTATTGGAGTAGAAGGAAAGGAAAAACAGAAGGGAAGGTGTGGGTAGGGCATCAGAAGGGATGGAAGGGAAAAGCAGTGTGGATGGTGTGGGTAGGGAAGTACAGTGAAGGGATGAACAAAGGGGAAGGTGTAAGTAGGGAAGTGGAGGGAAGGGAAGGAAGGAGTAGAAATGAAGATGTATGTATAGGGGAGCAGAGGGGATGGAAGAGAAATAACAGCAGTCCATAAAGCTAAAATATTATGAAGAAAGAATGGATCTGCCTAATACTGTGAATGTCTGTGCACCCTCTTTCTCTGATGGGAGGAGCAGAGAGGAAGGTGTCTATAGGGCAGCAGGGAATGGAGGAGCAGATGGGAAGGTGTGTGTATGTGAGAGAAAGGGAGGAGCAGAGTGAAAGGTGTGAGTAGGGAATAGAGTGAAGGGAAGGGATGAGCAGAGGGGAAGGTATGAGTAGGAGAGTGGAGGGAAGGGAGGAGCAGAGGAGATGGTGTGAGTAGGAGAGTGGAGGGAAGGGAGGAGCAGAGGAGATGGTGTGAGTAGGAGAGTGGAGGGAAGGGAGGAGCAGAGGAGATGGTGTGAGTAGGAGAGTGAAGGGAAGGGAGGAGCAGAGGAGATGGTGTGAGTAGGAGAGTGAAGGGAAGGGAGGAGCAGAGGAGATGGTGTGAGTAGGAGAGTGGAGGGAAGGGAGGAGCAGAGGAGATGGTGTGAGTAGGAGAGTGGAGGGAAGGGAGGAGCAGAGGAGATGGTGTGGGTAAGCGAAAAGACAGGAAGGAAGGGAAGAGCAAAAGGAATGGAAGAGGAAAAAAAGCAGGGGAGAAAGATAAAACATGAAGAATAAAGAATGAATCAGCCAAATACTCACTGTTTGTGCATCCCATCTATCTGTACACAGGTTTTGTGGGGGTGTAGGGCTTAGTCCAAATCACCCCAATGATTCAAGGCCTGCCAGACCAGTGCTTAGCTCCCCTAGCCCCATGCTATAACCTAGTTGTAGTCTGGGTCCATAATCTCATAGCCCAATGGAAACTGCAGAACCAAAACCACTGACCCTTAAATAGCCTCTCTTGGCTTTACAATTTTTGGTCAGAACCCCCAGATTTCAACCCAATGCCCCCTCTGCACCCTGCAAGTATTACCAGTAATCACATAAACAAAAATCCTCCAAACCCTCCACAGATCCCCTGTCATGTCCCAGTGGGGGCATTTACTAAAGATAATCACCACTTGCATTTAGTCTAAAGGGCAGATAATTAGCCACATACTGCATGCCATGGCAACGACTTCGCTTGTTATGTAACATAAGGCTGATTTTGCCGGCAGCCATTGGTGGCACAGTCAGAGACCAGCCTATAGCGGCAACATAACTACTGGTCTCATTACAGTATTTCTTACCACTATCAAAAAAGTAATAGATTTCCCCTTGCATTTGTTATTAACATGTTTACTGACACATGAAGCACACTCGGAACTCACTGTAAGTTACTCTATGGGTGTAAATTCATTCTGAAACATATTTGTCTACTTTACAGGAGACTCATGAATCGCAGGGAGTTCTCCCAAACTCCTGCAAGAGCAAGCCACCATTCTACATTCCTAATGAAGTGGGTGGGGCTCAGTGATGCAATTCTCCACCAATCACATCATTGTGGTCCCGCTCTACTCTGATGTGATGCTGCAGGAGTTGACGGGCTATGATTCAGGAAATCACATTATTACAAATTTGTCCCCTGATCCTTCCATCAGGATCACCTGAAGGGAAAGCAAAACTTTTAGCAAATGTCTATCTGAAAATATCAGTTTATGGTTTTATTGGTCTTGTAATCTATAATGATATACAGTATGCTACCATAGTGAGAAAATAATTTATTTAATTTCATGCAAAATTACATATGACTAGGGCGTCATATAGGTTACTTATAGTCCTTTAAAAAGGTCTTCATACTTTCCGACTGTTAATGCAGCTGATCACAGGGGTGGGTGGGGGGTTAGGTGATTCACGTCACTATGCCATTGTGTAATGTTTCAAGTCACCTTTTCCTGAAGTATTGTGCCATCTTGCCCCTCGTCGTCACACCCGTTTCAATGACAAGAGTGGGAGGGTCACCTGCTCCAGAGAAAACTCAGGTGTTTCCCGAATGTTCTGGGGAAGTAGACATGTATGGGTTTCCGTTTAAATGACTTTTAAAGAAGAATTGCATTTGTTTTGTACCATGGGCCTAATTCAGACCTGATTGCAGCAGCAAACTTTTTCTCTAATGGGCAAAACCATGGGGGTAATTCCAAGTTGATCGCAGCAGGATTTTTGTTAGCAGTTGGGCAAAACCATGTGCACTGCAAGGGAGGCAAATTTAACATGTGCAGAGAGAGTTAGATTTGGGTGGGGTGTGTTCAATCTGCAATCCAATTTGCAGTGTAAAAATAAAGCAGCCAGTATTTACCCTGCTCAGAAACAAAATAACCCACCCAAATCGAACTCTTTCTGCACATGTTATATCTGCTCCCCCTGCAGTGCACATGGTTTTGCCCAACTGCTAACAAAAATCCTGTTGCGATCAACTTGGAATTACCCCCCATGTGCAGTGCAGGTGGGGCAGATGTAACATGTGCAGAGAGAGTTAGATTTGGGTGGGGTGTGTTCAAACTGAAATCTAAACTGCAGTGTAAAAATAAAGCAGCCAGTATTTACCCTGCACAGGGACAAAATAACCCACCCAAATATAAATCTCTCTGCACATGTTACATCTGCCCCACCTGCAGCACACATGGTTTTGCCCATTAGAGAAAGATTTTGCTGCTATGATCAGGTCTGAATAAGGCCCCATATGATGGGATGAAGTTTAATAGCCTGAAGACTATGCAGGACTTTGGGGGTTAATCAGGTTTGTTAGCAAACCAGAAAAATTAGCAACTGGGCAAAACCATGGCCCTCATTCCGAGTTGTTCGCTCTATAATTTTCTTCGCATCGCAGCGATTTTCCGCTAACTGCGCATGCGCAATGTTCGCACTGCGACTGCGCCAAGTAAATTTGCTAAGAAGTTTGGTATTTTACTCACGGCATTACGAGGTTTTTTCTTCGTTCTGGTGATCGGAGTGTGATTGACAGGAAGTGGGTGTTTCTGGGCGGAAACTGGCCGTTTTATGGGTGTGTGTGAAAAAACGCTGCAGTTTCTGGGAAAAACGCGGGAGTGGCTGGAGAAACGGGGGAGTGTCTGGGCGAACGCTGGGTGTGTTTGTGACGTCAAACCAGGAACGAAACTGACTGAACTGATCGCAGTGGCAGAGTAAGTATCGAGCTACTCAGAAACTGCAAATAAATTTCTATTCGCAATTTTGAGAATCTTTCGTTCGCAATTTTGCTAAGCTAAGATTCACTCCCAGTAGGCGGCGGCTTAGCGTGTGCAATGCTGCTAAAAGCAGCTTGCGAGCGAACAACTCGGAATGAGGGCCCATGTGCACTGCAGGTAGGGCAGATGTAACATGTGCAGAGAGTTAGATTTTGGGTGGGTTATATTATTTCTGTGCAGGGTAGATACTGGCTACTTTTTTTTTACACTGCAATTTAGATTTCAGTTTGAACACACCCCACCCAAATCTAACTCTCTCTGCACATGTTACATCTGCCCCACCTGCACTGCACATGGTTTTGCCCAAATGCTAACTTTTTTAGTTTGCTAACAAACCTGAATAAGGCCCTTTAGGCGAGTCTGCCCATGGCCCTCATTCCGAGTTGATCGGTCGCAAGGCGAATTTAGCAGAGTTACACACGCTAAGCCGCCGCCTACTGGGAGTGAATCTTAGCTTCTTAAAATTGCGACCGATGTATTCGCAATATTGCGATTACTAACTACTTAGCAGTTTCAGAGTAGCTCCAGACTTACTCTGCCTGTGCGATCATTTCAGTGCTTGTCGTTCCTGGTTGACGTCACAAACACACCCAGCGTTCGCCCAGGCACTCCCACCGTTTCCCCGGCCACTCCTGCGTTTTTTCCGGAAACGGTAGCGTTTTCAGCCACACGCCCCTGAAACGCCGTGTTTCCGCCCAGTAACACCCATTTCCTGTCAATCACATTACGATCGCCGGAGCGAAGAAAAAGCCGTGAGTAAAAATACTTTCATCATAGTAAAGTTACTTGGCGCAGTCGCAGTGCGAACATTGCGCATGCGTACTAAGCGGATTTTCACTGCGATGCGATGAAAAATACCGAGCGAACAACTCGGAATGAGGGCCCATATTTTTAAAGCGCCAATCATTTACACGGCAACACCACAGTCTGCAACTCACAGGTTATTTAATTGCACAGCTGGTATCTTCCGTTCCAGTATTATTCCAGCACTTTTCTTCCTACTGATTTGGCGGACTGTTTATGGCGTTAGATGCATGGCGTTTCGCTCAGGCCTGTCATTTAGTAACTCATTGTACTGATCTCGCGAGGTCATGCCTAAATGACTATTTCCAGGTGGTATCATGCAGTGTATCTAGCCTGACCACCACTCAGGACAGCAAAAGCGACATTAAACACTTACACCGACGCGGAAACGGAGCCTTTTAACTCTTCGAACAAGGTAAATGAAAACAAACGAGAAACCCTTTTATCCCAGTCCTTATTAGACTTGATTTTAGCCATTTTCTCTTCCTACTTTCATCAACAGAATATCAGGAGTTACGTCACTGTACACTACACAATTGCAGCATTCAGGACACCTGAGTCGGCAGGAGGGTTTTGTCATGGATATAATGACGGTGGGTAAATGCAGCAATCAAGTGGCGGAGCAATTCCTGACTTGTCTAGAGCTCTCTTCTAGAACATTCATCTGACAAGGAAGACGATAACAATCTTACACAGTCTCCCACTTCTATACCAGCATATAACAGAGCAGGCAGAGGACATGGCAGCCAGATAAATACATATCAGGAGCTCCGTCCTCCACTGAGACAATGATCCCTTCCCTGATAATTGCAGACGTTCCCTGTGCGAGCAGTAATGCAGCGCGCTCACCTGTAATAATACCCAGTGTTGGCGCCCTGGCACTGATATCGCTTCATCGGCTGGTGTCAGCAGCCAGTCGTCAGTAAATATTATGGCAATAAGTATAACAATGAGCTGCAAACATTTATGCCTGTCAGTAAAAGAAAATCAAGATCAGTAAAACAGTTGCAACCTCGGACTGTACTAAACGTCACTTGGAAAGAGATACAGGGAATGGCAACCGTTCATCGGGCCTAATTCAGACCTGACCGCTCCTCTGCGTTTTTACAGAGGTCTGCGATCAGATAGCCGCCGCCCATAAAGAGTGAAAACCCGCCCCTGTGCAAGTGTGCGAATGCATGTGTACGCCGTGCAAAAATCTCGCCAGACAGCGGATAGCTGCAAATCTGTTCTTAACTTACTCACCATGGAATGATTTTTCCAGTCTGTGCAGTCTGCGCGCAGCCCAGGACCTACTCCTACAGTGTGATACAAACAGGCTGATCGGGGCCGGAGCTGACGTCACACACCCGCCATGAAAACGCTTGGGAACGCCTGGGTTTTTCCTGACACTCCTAGAAAACGGCCAGTTACCACCCACAAACGCCCGCTTCCTGTCCATCAGCCTGCATACACATAGCGATAGAAATTTTTGCCCCATTCTTTTGCCGTTTGTCCTTGCGCCTGCGCATTGCTATCCATACGTGTGCACAGTCATGCAAAATCACACAACAGCGATCAGGTCTGAATTAGGCCCATCGTGCAAATTAGTAAGAATAGGACGCTATGCACACACGACAGGCCCACAAGTCAGATATCGCCCGTGTATACGCCCACTTGCTGCTCATTTGACGTTTAGAAAGTCACATCTGACAGACGGAGTGAAACGTCTGAGAAGCACCTGGCGCACCCGGAGACTTATGTGTATGTTCGCTATGACGCATGGACAATTTGCCAGAGTCAGGCCTACAATATATATTAGTATAGTCTGCATGTTACGGCTTTTTAGTGCACCAAATCTTATCAACACACAGCGGCGGATTTGGGGGTTAGCGTGCCCTTGGGCACTACATTAATGCAGGGCCATCTTAACAGCATCGGAAGCCCTGGGCAAAGTAATGCACTGAAGCCCCCACCCGCCCCTCCTGTGGTTCCGTGCCGTCTCTCCACATGCTTCCATACAGTGAATGTCTGTCAGCACTCTGATTGGTGGATAGCTCCAGCCATCCGCCAATCAGCATGCTGGCAGCCATTCACTGTCATGATACAAGCTGGGAGGCAGGTAGAGAATGTAACCTAGCTGCTACGATATTGTGACCATCACACAAACCTGTTCGAAAGCCCCTAGAATTGTGGGGCCCTGGGCAGCTGCCCAGTGTGCCTATACGTTAAGATGGTCCTGCAGTAATGGCTGCAGCCCCCTCCCACCTCCAAATTTTATTATTTCCCATTGATTGGTAATAAACCCTTATTTGGTGACTGCGCCATTTAAAATAATATAATAAAAAAATAAGTAAAACATGAACTACAATGTTTTATTTTACTTTTATTTATGTAAATACATTTACTAAGACAGCGGAAAGGGGCAGACTGCGTCCACACTCCACTCAGAATTCAGCAGCGTGCGGTACGGTACAGTGAAATTATTTTGTACTTACTTACATTTTGGACTGATAATACAGCCGCTCCCCCGGCAAGTGGATCCCCTAGACACATTACTCACGTGCCTAATGGGAAATTCGCCACGGTTAACGTGCCACCTATTGGGGAAGATGTATCGAGCCTTGGAGAGAGGTAAAGTGGAGTAGTTGTAAAAGCATCCAATTACTTTCTGGTTTTTATATCTAGTACTGTCTAGCACAGAGCTGATTAATTGCTTTGGGCAACTTCTCCATCTGTATCGCTCTCCAAGAATTGATACATCTCCCGCTCTGTGAGATATATATGGAAAACTGCAGCCCAGGTACAAGACTGCAGATAAGTGACTTTAAACGGGTTTAGTATGAAATACCTACAATCAAAATCCCGACGATTAAAATACCAACAACAATTGACCGACGGTCAAACTCCTGACAAGGTCAAAATACCGGCATTTAAAATACCGACAGGTCAAAAAGTCAACAAACGTTTTTCATTGTTTATTTGGTGTGTATGTCGACATAGGTCAACATGGACACTGTATAAATGTACCGCGTCCCCTCGCAAGGCCCGCTGCGCTCACCATGCTTTGGGCACTATTATATTCCCCCTCCAGGTCCACTGGGATGGTATAGTATGAATAAGTCGGTTTCAATTAAAAAAATCATGAAAAACTCATGCCGACTTTTTGACCTGTTGACATTTTAAATGTTGGTATTGTGACCTTGTCGGTATTTTAAATTTCGGTATTTTGACGATGTCGGGATTTTGAACTTGTCGGTATTTTGACCGTCGGTCAATGGTTGTCTGTATTTTTCCCCCGGCGGGATTTTGGTTGTCGGTAAATTGACCGCATCCCCTTTAAACAGGTGCTAACTCATCTGTCAGATCAAAGCAGTATAGCATTTTAATCATCATGTGTTGGAGTGCTTAGAGGGGGTTTTTATCAAAGTTTTAAGAGAGAGATAAAGTGGATAGAGCTAAAGGGGGTCATTTCAAGTTGTTCGCTCGCTAGCAGATTTTAGCAGCATTGCACACGCTAGGCCGCCGCCCTCTGGGAGTGTATCTTAGTTTAGCAGAATAGCGAACGAAAGATTAGCAGAATTGCGAATAGAAAATTCTTAGCAGTTTCTGAGTAGCTCCAGACCTACTCACAGATTGCAATCAGCTCAGCCCGTTTCGTTCCTGGTTTGATGTCACAAACACGCCCTGCGTTCGGCCAGCCACTCCCCTGTTTCTCCAGACACTCCCGCGTTTTTCCCTGACACGCCTGCGTTTTTCCGCACACTCCCAGAAAACGGCCAGTTTCCACCCAGAAACACCCACTTCCTATCAACTAGAGATGAGCGCCTGAAATTTTTCGGGTTTTGTGTTTTGGTTTTGGGTTCGGTTCCGCGGCCGTGTTTTGGGTTCGAACGCGTTTTGGCAAAACCTCACCGAATTTTTTTTGTCGGATTCGGGTGTGTTTTGGATTCGGGTGTTTTTTTCAAAAAACACTAAAAAACAGCTTAAATCATAGAATTTGGGGGTCATTTTGATCCCAAAGTATTATTAACCTCAAAAACCATAATTTACACTCATTTTCAGTCTATTCTGAATACCTCACACCTCACAATATTATTTTTAGTCCTAAAATTTGCACCGAGGTCGCTGTGTGAGTAAGATAAGCGACCCTAGTGGCCGACACAAACACCGGGCCCATCTAGGAGTGGCACTGCAGTGTCACGCAGGATGTCCCTTCCAAAAAACCCTCCCCAAACAGCACATGACGCAAAGAAAAAAAGAGGCGCAATGAGGTAGCTGTGTGAGTAAGATTAGCGACCCTAGTGGCCGACACAAACACCGGGCCCATCTAGGAGTGGCACTGCAGTGTCACGCAGGATGGCCCTTCCAAAAAACCCTCCCCAAACAGCACATGACGCAAAGAAAAAAAGAGGCGCAATGAGGTAGCTGACTGTGTGAGTAAGATTAGCGACCCTAGTGGCCGACACAAACACCGGGCACATCTAGGAGTGGCACTGCAGTGTCACGCAGGATGTCCCTTCCAAAAAACCCTCCCCAAACAGCACATGACGCAAAGAAAAAAAGAGGCGCAATGAGGTAGCTGTGTGAGTAAGATTAGCGACCCTAGTGGCCGACACAAACACCGGGCCCATCTAGGAGTGGCACTGCAGTGTCACGCAGGGTGTCCCTTCCAAAAAACCCACCCCAATCAGCACATGATGCAAAGAAAAAGAAAAGAAAAAAGAGGTGCAAGATGGAATTATCCTTGGGCCCTCCCACCCACCCTTATGTTGTATAAACAAAACAGGACATGCACACTTTAACCAACCCATCATTTCAGTGACAGGGTCTGCCACACGACTGTGACTGATATGACGGGTTGGTTTGGACCCCCCCCAAAAAAGAAGCAATTAATCTCTCCTTGCACAAACTGGCTCTACAGAGGCAAGATGTCCACCTCATCTTCACCCTCCGATATATCACCGTGTACATCCCCCTCCTCACAGATTATCAATTCGTCCCCACTGGAATCCACCATCTCAGCTCCCTGTGTACTTTGTGGAGGCAATTGCTGCTGGTCAATGTCTCCGCGGAGGAATTGATTATAATTCATTTTAATGAACATCATCTTCTCCACATTTTCTGGATGTAACCTCGTACGCCGATTGCTGACAAGGTGAGCGGCGGCACTAAACACTCTTTCGGAGTACACACTTGTGGGAGGGCAACTTAGGTAGAATAAAGCCAGTTTGTGCAAGGGCCTCCAAATTGCCTCTTTTTCCTGCCAGTATAAGTACGGACTGTGTGACGTGCCTACTTGGATGCGGTCACTCATATAATCCTCCACCATTCTATCAATGTTGAGAGAATCATATGCAGTGACAGTAGACGACATGTCCGTAATCGTTGTCAGGTCCTTCAGTCCGGACCAGATGTCAGCATCAGCAGTCGCTCCAGACTGCCCTGCATCACCGCCAGCGGGTGGGCTCGGAATTCTGAGCCTTTTCCTCGCACCCCCAGTTGCGGGAGAATGTGAAGGAGGAGATGTTGACAGGTCGCGTTCCGCTTGACTTGACAATTTTGTCACCAGCAGGTCTTTCAACCCCAGCAGACCTGTGTCTGCCGGAAAGAGAGATCCAAGGTAGGCTTTAAATCTAGGATCGAGCACGGTGGCCAAAATGTAGTGCTCTGATTTCAACAGATTGACCACCCGTGAATCCTTGTTAAGCGAATTAAGGGCTGCATCCACAAGTCCCACATGCCTAGCGGAATCGCTCCGTGTTAGCTCCTCCTTCAATGCCTCCAGCTTCTTCTGCAAAAGCCTGATGAGGGGAATGACCTGACTCAGGCTGGCAGTGTCTGAACTGACTTCACGTGTGGCAAGTTCAAAGGGCATCAGAACCTTGCACAACGTTGAAATCATTCTCCACTGCACTTGAGACAGGTGCATTCCACCTACTATATCGTGCTCAATTGTATAGGCTTGAATGGCCTTTTGCTGCTCCTCCAACCTCTGAAGCATATAGAGGGTTGAATTCCACCTCGTTACCACTTCTTGCTTCAGATGATGGCAGGGCAGGTTCAGTAGTTTTTGGTGGTGCTCCAGTTTTCTGTACGTGGTGCCTGTACGCCGAAAGTGTCCCGCAATTCTTCTGGCCACCGACAGCATCTCTTGCACGGCCCTGTCGTTTTTTAAAAAATTCTGCACCACCAAATTCAAGGTATGTGCAAAACATGGGACGTGCTGGAATTGGCCCAGATTTAATGCACACACAATATTGCTGGCGTTGTCCGATGCCACAAATCCACAGGAGAGTCCAATTGGGGTAAGCCATTCCGCGATGATCTTCCTCAGTTGCCGTAAGAGGTTTTCAGCTGTGTGCGTATTCTGGAAAGCGGTGATACAAAGCGTAGCCTGCCTAGGAAAGAGTTGGCGTTTGCGAGATGCTGCTACTGGTGCCGCCGCTGCTGTTCTTGCGGCGGGAGTCCATACATCTACCCAGTGGGCTGTCACAGTCATATAGTCCTGACCCTGCCCTGCTCCACTTGTCCACATGTCCGTGGTTAAGTGGACATTGGGTACAGCTGCATTTTTTAGGACACTGGTGACTCTTTTTCTGAGGTCTGTGTACATTTTCGGTATCGCCTGCCTAGAGAAATGGAACCTAGATGGTATTTGGTACCGGGGACACAGTACCTCCAACAAGTCTCTAGTTGGCTCTGCAGTAATGATGGATACCGGAACCACGTTTCTCACCACCCAGGATGCCAAGGCCTCAGTTATCCGCTTTGCAGTAGGATGACTGCTGTGATATTTCATCTTCCTCGCAAAGGACTGTTGAACAGTCAATTGCTTACTGGAAGTAGTACAAGTGGGCTTACGACTTCCCCTCTGGGATGACCATCGACTCCCAGCGGCAACAACAGCAGCGCCAGCAGCAGTAGGCGTTACACGCAAGGATGCATCGGAGGAATCCCAGGCAGGAGAGGACTCGTCAGACTTGCCAGTGACATGGCCTGCAGGACTATTGGCATTCCTGGGGAAGGAGGAAATTGACACTGAGGGAGTTGGTGGGGTGGTTTGCGTGAGCTTGGTTACAAGAGGAAGGGATTTACTGGTCAGTGGACTGCTTCCGCTGTCACCCAAAGTTTTTGAACTTGTCACTGACTTATTATGAATGCGCTGCAGGTGACGTATAAGGGAGGATGTTCCGAGGTGGTTAACGTCCTTACCCCTACTTATTACAGCTTGACAAAGGGAACACACGGCTTGACACCTGTTGTCCGCATTTGTGGTGAAATACCTCCACACCGAAGAGCTGATTTTTTTGGTATTTTCACCTGGCATGTCAACGGCCATATTCCTCCCACGGACAACAGGTGTCTCCCCGGGTGCCTGACTTAAACAAACCACCTCACCATCAGAATCCTCCTGGTCAATTTCCTCCCCAGCGCCAGCAACACCCATATCCTCCTCATCCTGGTGTACTTCAACACTGACATCTTCAATCTGACTATCAGGAACTGGACTGCGGGTGCTCCTTCCAGCACTTGCAGGGGGCATGCAAATAGTGGAAGGCGCATGCTCTTCACGTCCAGTGTTGGGAAGGTCAGGCATCGCAAACGACACAATTGGACTCTCCTTGTGGATTTGGGATTTCAAAGAACGCACAGTTCTTTGCGGTGCTTTTGCCAGCTTGAGTCTTTTCAGTTTTCTAGCGAGAGGCTGAGTGCTTCCATCCTCATGTGAAGCTGAACCACTAGCCATGAACATAGGCCAGGGCCTCAGCCGTTCCTTGCCACTCCGTGTGGTAAATGGCATATTGGCAAGTTTACGCTTCTCCTCCGACAATTTTATTTTAGGTTTTGGAGTCCTTTTTTTTCTGATATTTGGTGTTTTGGATTTGACATGCTCTGTACTATGACATTGGGCATCGGCCTTGGCAGACGACGTTGCTGGCATTTCATCGTCTCGGCCATGACTAGTGGCAGCAGCTTCAGCACGAGGTGGAAGTGGATCTTGATCTTTCCCTAATTTTGGAACCTCAACTTTTTTGTTCTCCATATTTTATAGGCAGAACTAAAAGGCACCTCAGGTAAACAATGGAGATGGATGGATTGGATACTAGTATACAATTATGGACGGACTGCCACGGTTAGGTGGTATAAAAAAACCACGGTTAGGTGGTATATATTATAATAATAATACAATTATGGATGGACGGACTGCCTGCCGACTGCCGACACAGAGGTAGCCACAGCCGTGAACTACCGCACTGTACACTGGTTGATAAAGAGATAGTAGTATACTCGTAACAATTAGGATGACACTATGACGGTATAAAGAATGAAAAAAAAACCACGGTTAGGTGGTAGGTATATAATAATAAATAATACAATTCTGGTCGGACGGACTGCCTGCCGTGTGCCGACACAGAGGTAGCCACAGCCGTGAACTACCGCACTGTACACTGGTTGATAAAGAGATAGTAGTATACTCGTAACAATTAGGATGACACTATGACGGTATAAAGAATGAAAAAAAAAACCACGGTTAGGTGGTAGGTATATAATAATAAATAATACAATTCTGGTCGGACGGACTGCCTGCCGTGTGCCGACACAGAGGTAGCCACAGCCGTGAACTACCGCACTGTACACTGGTTGATAAAGAGATAGTAGTATACTCGTAACAATTAGGATGACACTATGACGGTATAAAGAATGAAAAAAAAACCACGGTTAGGTGGTAGGTATATAATAATAAATAATACAATTCTGGTCGGACGGACTGCCTGCCGTGTGCCGACACAGAGGTAGCCACAGCCGTGAACTACCGCACTGTACACTGGTTGATAAAGAGATAGTAGTATACTCGTAACAATTAGGATGACACTATGACGGTATAAAGAATGAAAAAAAAACCACGGTTAGGTGGTAGGTATATAATAATAAATAATACAATTCTGGTCGGACGGACTGCCTGCCGTGTGCCGACACAGAGGTAGCCACAGCCGTGAACTACCGCACTGTACACTGGTTGATAAAGAGATAGTAGTATACTCGTAACAATTAGGATGACACTATGACGGTATAAAGAATGAAAAAAAAAACCACGGTTAGGTGGTAGGTATATAATAATAAATAATACAATTCTGGTCGGACGGACTGCCTGCCGTGTGCCGACACAGAGGTAGCCACAGCCGTGAACTACCGCACTGTACACTGGTTGATAAAGAGATAGTAGTATACTCGTAACAATTAGGATGACACTATGACGGTATAAAGAATGGAAAAAAAAACCACGGTTAGGTGGTAGGTATATAATAATAAATAATACAATTCTTGTCGGACGGACTGCCTGCCGTGTGCCGACACAGAGGTAGCCACAGCCGTGAACTACCGCACTGTACACTGGTTGATAAAGAGATAGTAGTATACTCGTAACAATTAGGATGACACTATGACGGTATAAAGAATGAAAAAAAAACCACGGTTAGGTGGTAGGTATATAATAATAAATAATACAATTCTGGTCGGACGGACTGCCTGCCGTGTGCCGACACAGAGGTAGCCACAGCCGTGAACTACCGCACTGTACACTGGTTGATAAAGAGATAGTAGTATACTCGTAACAATTAGGATGACACTATGACGGTATAAAGAATGAAAAAAAAACCACGGTTAGGTGGTAGGTATATAATAATAAATAATACAATTCTGGTCGGACGGACTGCCTGCCGTGTGCCGACACAGAGGTAGCCACAGCCGTGAACTACCGCACTGTACTGTGTCTGCTGCTAATATAGACTGGTTGATATTTAAAGAGATATTAGTAGTATACAACAATACTATACTGGTGGTCAGGCACTGGTCACCACTCCTGCAGCAAAAGTGTGCACTGTTAATTAATATAATTGTACTCCTGGCTCCTGCTAACAACCTGCAGTGCTCCCCAGTCTCCCCCACAATTAATTATAAGCTTTTAATTTATACATTGATGACTGTGCAGCACACTGGGCTGAGCTGAGTGCACACAGACTGAGTCACACTGTGTGACTGACTGTGCTGTGTATCGTTTTTTTTTTCAGGCAGAGAACGGATATAGCAGAGAGAAGTGAACGGATATATTATATTAAATAAAAGTTAACTAGCAACTGCACTGGTCACTGACTGTGGTAAACTAACTCTGTCTGCGACTCTGCACAATCTCTCTCTCTCTATCTAATCTATCTCTATTCTAATGGAGAGGACGCCAGACACGTCCTCTCCCTATCAATCTCAATGCACGAGTGAAAATGGCGGCGACGCGCGGCTCCTTATATAGAATCCGAGTCTCGCGATAGAATCCGAGCCTCGCGAGAATCCGACAGCGTCATGATGACGTTCGGGCGCGCTCGGGTTAACCGAGCAAGGCGGGAAGATCCGAGTCGCTCGGACCCGTGAAAAAAAACATGAAGTTCGGGCGGGTTCGGATTCCGAGGAACCGAACCCGCTCATCTCTACTATCAACCACACTCCGAACACTACAACGATGAAAATTCTTTGTTTGGACGTGAGTAAATCTACTAAGTTTTGTGTTAAAATACTTAGCGCATGCGCACTGCGTACCATGCGCATGCGCATTTTAGCCTTAATCGCCCCGTTGTGAAAATCGGCAACGAGCGATCAACTCGGAATGACCCCCAAAGTACCAACCAACCAGCTCCTACCTGTGATTTTTCAAACACAGCCTGCATCATGACAGTTGGTGGCTGATTGGTTGGCACTTTATCTTCGTCCATTTTATCTCTCTCCAAGCTTTGATACATCTCAGCCTTAGATTTTTGCTTAATTTTAGTTTTATTGACTTCATAATTTGTAAGCTGTCTACCTTTTACAGAGATGTATTTACCTGTGAGAGGTTATGCTCGCGGGAGGACCTGGCCCAGGTGCGCGGCTGATGCTGCTTGCGTTGTATCTGTGACCACCGTCCCATTATATATAGAGGATGAGACCCAGAGACTCTCTAGTTTGTATTTGGAACCTCTCGGAATAGCAACCGCAATGAGAGATACTGTATGTGGCATTAGAAGAGTTGGCAAAGCATCTTAAATATATTTAATTTTTCCATTCTCCGCCATTTCACGAGTGCGTCTCAGCTGCCGATAAGACCTAGAAATAACACGTCTGGAACAGTGACTGAATCACGTTCCTGCACCAATACTTTATGTGGGAATGAGACGGGGTGTTTCTCAGGCAAACAGGAATCTGCGCCTCTAAGTATAAAACAAAACATCTGCTTAGATTGCAGAACCCGATACGGGGACGGCACATCATCATTTAGCTGGATATTAGCCGCTCTCTTTTATTTTCTCTCTCCCGCTCTGGGTTCTTCTTTGTCTGCAGATTTAAAGTGTATTATAATGTGAACAATTCAGCGAAATGATATTATATTGAAATCCAGCCTTCATTGTTAGTAGAGGAATCAGCAGGTACGGATGAACAGATGGGGAGCAGTTGGGTTTCCAGATGCCATTGCATTATCACAGATCTCTGTGGTGATTGTCGCTGCTTTTCCAGCTGGGAGGGTTTTACTTGCAAAATATTAATATAAAGTTAAATTCCACTCACTGTTATATGTCAGAACATGAAATGTTGGGCTATTATACTGGCATGATTACATATAGATAACTAAATTATATATATCTATGAAAATGGAAAAGCAGGATCGCACTAAGCCGTCACATAAAGCTCTCACATATCGAGAACCATATGTTGCTGCGGCTATAAAGTGTCTCCCACTGACAATAGTGTGGTTGTGTATACATCCTCTGAGTTTAATACCCATATATGGTTATATGGTTCATCAGCAACGACCATCTAGTCGCCACGGAGACTAAACCGCTAATCCTGCCCGCTGTCACACCATAATTCAGCCAGCCATACATACATAGTGCAGTGTGTGTAATACATCAGACATATACAGGACCAGTGATCACAGTAACCCGGTATATGTGGCAGTAGTGCCAGCCATACATAGTGCAGTGTATGTAATACATCAGACATATACAGGACCGGTGATCACAGTAACCCGGTATATGCGGCAGTAGGAGCAGCCATACATAGTGCAGTGTAAGTAATACATCAGACATATACAGGACCAGTGATCACAGTAACCCGGTATATGCGGCAGTAGTGCCAGCCATACATAGTGCAGTGTGTAATACATCAGACATATACAGGACCAGTGATCACAGTAACCCGGTATATGCGGCAGTAGTGCCAGCCATACATAGTGCAGTGTATGTAATACATCAGACATATACAGGGCCAGTGATCACAGTAACCCGGTATATGCGGCAGTAGTGCCAGCCATACATAGTGCAGTGTATGTAATACATCAGACATATACAGGGCCAGTGATCACAGTAACCCGGTATATGTGGCAGTAGTGCCAGCCATACATAGTGCAGTGTATGTAATACATCAGACATATACAGGACCAGAGATCACAGTAACCCGGTATATGCGGCAGTAGTGCCAGCCATACATAGTGCAGTGTATGTAATACATCAGACATATACAAGGCCAGTGATCACAGTAACCCGGTATATGCGGCAGTAGTGCCAGCCATACATAGTGCAGTGTATGTAATACATCAGACATATACAGGACCAGTGATCACAGTAACCCGGTATATGCGGCAGTAGTGCCAGCCATACATAGTGCAGTGTATGTAATACATCAGACATATACAGGGCCAGTGATCACAGTAACCCGGTATATGCGGCAGTAGTGCCAGCCATACATAGTGCAGTGTATGTAATACATCAGACATATACAGGGCCAGTGATCACAGTAACCCGGTATATGCGGCAGTAGTGCCAGCCATACATAGTGCAGTGTATGTAATACATCAGACATATACAGGACCAGTGATCACAGTAACCTGGTATATGCGGCAGTAGTGCCAGCCATACATAGTGCAGTGTATGTAATACATCAGACATATACAGGACCAGTGATCACAGTAACCCGGTATATGTGGCAGTAGTGCCAGCCATACATAGTGCAGTGTATGTAATACATCAGACATATACAGGACCAGTGATCACAGTAACCCGGTATATGCGGCAGTAGTGCCAGCCATACATAGTGCAGTGTATGTAATACATCAGACATATACAGGACCAGTGATCACAGTAACCCGGTATATGCGGCAGTAGTGCCAGCCATACATAGTGCAGTGTATGTAATACATCAGACATATACAGGACCAGTGATCACAGTAACCTGGTATATGCGGCAGTAGTGCCAGCCATACATAGTGCAGTGTATGTAATACATCAGACATATACAGGACCAGTGATCACAGTAACCCGGTATATGCGGCAGTAGTGCCAGCCATACATAGTGCAGTGTGTGTAATACATCAGACATATACAGGACCAGTGATCACAGTAACCCGGTATATGCGGCAGTAGTGCCAGTCATACATAGTGCAGTGTATGTAATACATCAGACATACAGGACCAGTGATCACAGTAACCCGGTATATGCGGCAGTAGGAGCAGCCATACATAGTGCAGTGTATGTAATACATCAGACATATACAGGCCAGTGATCACAGTAACCCGGTATATGCGGCAGTAGTGCCAGCCATACATAGTGCAGTGTATGTAATACATCAGACATATACAGGACCAGTGATCACAGTAACCCGGTATATGCAGCAGTAGTGCCAGTCATACATAGTACAGTGTATATAATACATCAGACATATACAGGACCAGTGATCACAGTAACCCGGTATATGCGGCAGTAGTGCCAGCCATACATAGTACAGTGTATGTAATACATCAGACATATACAGGGCCAGTGATCACAGTAACCCGGTATATGCGGCAGTAGTGCCAGCCATACATAGTGCAGTGTATGTAATACATCAGACATATACAGGACCAGTGATCACAGTAACCCGGTATATGCGGCAGTAGTGCCAGCCATACATAGTGCAGTGTATGTAATACATCAGACATATACAGGACCAGTGATCACAGTAACCCGGTATATGCGGCAGTAGTGCCAGCCATACATAGTACAGTGTATGTTATACATCAGACATATACAGGGCCAGTGATCACAGTAACCCGGTATATGCGGCAGTAGTGCCAGCCATACATAGTGCAGTGTATGTAATACATCAGACATATACAGGACCAGTGATCACAGTAACCCGGTATATGCGGCAGTAGTGCCAGCCATACATAGTGCAGTGTATGTAATACATCAGACATATACAGGACCAGTGATCACAGTAACCCGGTATATGCGGCAGTAGTGCCAGCCATACATAGTGCAGTGTATGTAATACATCAGACATATACAGGACCAGTGATCACAGTAACCCGGTATATGCGGCAGTAGTGCCAGCCATACATAGTGCAGTGTATGTAATACATCAGACATATACAGGGCCAGTGATCACAGTAACCCGGTATATGCGGCAGTAGTGCCAGCCATACATAGTGCAGTGTAAGTAATACATCAGACATATACAGGACCAGTGATCACAGTAACCCGGTATATGCGGCAGTAGTGCCAGCCATACATAGTGCAGTGTGTAATACATCAGACATATACAGGACCAGTGATCACAGTAACCCGGTATATGCGGCAGTAGTGTCAGTCATACATAGTGCAGTGTGTGTAATACATCAGACATATACAGGACCAGTGATCACAGTAACCCGGTATATGCGGCAGTAGTGCCAGCCATACATAGTACAGTGTGTGTAATACATCAGACATATACAGGACCAGTGATCACAGTAACCCGGTATATGCGGCAGTAGTGCCAGCCATACATAGTGCAGTGTATGTAATACATCAGACATATACAGGGCCAGTGATCACAGTAACCCGGTATATGCGGCAGTAGTGCCAGCCATACATAGTGCAGTGTATGTAATACATCAGACATATACAGGACCAGTGATCACAGTAACCCGGTATATGTAGCAGTAGGGCCAGCCATACATAGTGCAGTGTATGTAATACATCAGACATATACAGGACCAGTGATCACAGTAACCCGGTATATGCGGCAGTAGTGCCAGCCATACATAGTGCAGTGTGTGTAATACATAAGACATATACAGGACCAGTGATCACAGTAACCCGGTATATGCGGCAGTAGTGCCAGCCATACATAGTGCAGTGTATGTAATACATCAGACATATACAGGACCAGTGATCACAGTAACCCGGTATATGCAGTAGTAGTACCAGCCATACATAGTGCAGTGTGTGTAATACATCAGACATATACAGGACCAGTGATCACAGTAACCCGGTATATGAGGCAGTAGTGCCAGCCATACATAGTGCAGTGTATGTAATACATCAGACATATACAGGACCAGTGATCACAGTAACCCGGTATATGCGGCAGTAGGGCCAGCCATACATAGTGCAGTGTATGTAATACATCAGACATATACAGGACCAGTGATCACAGTAACCCGGTATATGTGGCAGTAGTGCCAGCCATACATAGTGCAGTGTATGTAATACATCAGACATATACAGGACCGGTGATCACAGTAACCCGGTATATGCGGCAGTAGGAGCAGCCATACATAGTGCAGTGTAAGTAATACATCAGACATATACAGGGCCAGTGATCACAGTAACCCGGTATATGCGGCAGTAGTGCCAGCCATACATAGTGCAGTGTATGTAATACATCAGACATATACAGGGCCAGTGATCACAGTAACCCGGTATATGCGGCAGTAGTGCCAGCCATACATAGTGCAGTGTATGTAATACATCAGACATATACAGGACCAGTGATCACAGTAACCCGGTATATGCGGCAGTAGTGCCAGCCATACATAGTGCAGTGTATGTAATACATCAGACATATACAGGGCCAGTGATCACAGTATCCCGGTATATGCGGCAGTAGTGCCAGCCATACATAGTGCAGTGTATGTAATACATCAGACATATACAGGACCAGTGATCACAGTAACCCGGTATATGTGGCAGTAGTGCCAGCCATACATAGTGCAGTGTATGTAATACATCAGACATATACAGGGCCAGTGATCACAGTAACCCGGTATATGCGGCAGTAGTGCCAGCCATACATAGTGCAGTGTATATAATACATCAGACATATACAGGCCAGTGATCACAGTAACCCGGTATATGTGGCAGTAGTGCCAGCCATACATAGTGCAGTGTATGTAATACATCAGACATATACAGGGCCAGTGATCACAGTAACCCGGTATATGCGGCAGTAGTGCCAGCCATACATAGTGCAGTGTATGTAATACATCAGACATATACAGGACCAGTGATCACAGTAACCCGGTATATGCGGCAGTAGTGCCAGCCATACATAGTGCAGTGTATGTAATACATCAGACATATACAGGACCAGTGATCACAGTAACCCGGTATATGGGGCAGTAGTGCCAGCCATACATAGTGCAGTGTAATACATCAGACATATACAGGACCAGTGATCATAGTAACCCGGTATATGCAGCAGTAGTGCCAGCCATACATAGTGCAGTGTATGTAATACATCAGACATATACAGGACCAGTGATCACAGTAACCCGGTATATGGGGCAGTAGTGCCAGCCATACATAGTGCAGTGTGTGTAATACATCAGACATATACAGGGCCAGTGATCACAGTAACCCGGTATATGCGGCAGTAGGGCCAGCCATACATAGTGCAGTGTATGTAATACATCAGACATATACAGGACCAGTGATCACAGTAACCCGGTATATGTGGCAGTAGTGCCAGCCATACATAGTGCAGTGTTTGTAATACATCAGACATATACAGGACCAGTGATCACAGTAACCCGGTATATGCGGCAGTAGTGCCAGCCATACATAGTGCAGTGTTTGTAATACATCAGACATATACAGGACCAGTGATCACAGTAACCCGGTATATGTGGCAGTAGTGCCAGCCATACATAGTGCAGTGTTTGTAATACATCAGACATATACAGGGCCAGTGATCACAGTAACCCGGTATATGTGGCAGTAGTGCCAGCCATACATAGTGCAGTGTATGTAATACATCAGACATATACAGGACAGTGATCACAGTAACCCGGTATATGAGGCAGTAGTTCCAGCCATACATAGTGCAGTGTATGTAATACATCAGACATATACAGGCCAGTGATCACAGTAACCCGGTATATGCGGCAGTAGTGCCAGCCATACATAGTGCAGTGTATGTAATACATCAGACATATACAGGACCAGTGATCACAGTAACCTGGTATATGCAGCAGTAGTGCCAGCCATACATAGTGCAGTGTATGTAATACATCAGACATATACAGGACCAGTGATCATAGTAACCCGGTATATGCGGCAGTAGTGCCAGCCATACATAGTGCAGTGTATGTTATACATCAGACATATACAGGGCCAGTGATCACAGTAACCCGGTATATGCGGCAGTAGTGCCAGCCATACATAGTGCAGTGTATGTAATACATCAGACATATACAGGACCAGTGATCACAGTAACCCGGTATATGCGGCAGTAGGGCCAGCCATACATAGTGCAGTGTGTGTAATACATCAGACATATACAGGACCAGTGATCACAGTAACCCGGTATATGTGGCAGTAGTGCCAGCCATACATAGTGCAGTGTATGTAATACATCAGACATATACAGGACCAGTGATCACAGTAACCCGGTATATGCGGCAGTAGGGCCAGCCATACATAGTGCAGTGTATGTAATACATCAGACATATACAGGACCAGTGATCACAGTAACCCGGTATATGCGGCAGTAGGGCCAGCCATACATAGTGCAGTGTGTGTAATACATCAGACATATACAGGACCAGTGATCACAGTAACCCGGTATATGTGGCAGTAGTGCCAGCCATACATAGTGCAGTGTATGTAATACATCAGATATATACAGGACCAGTGATCACAGTAACCCGGTATATGCGGCAGTAGGGCCAGCCATACATAGTGCAGTGTATGTAATACATCAGACATATACAGGACCAGTGATCACAGTAACCCGGTATATGCGGCAGTAGGGCCAGCCATACATAGTGCAGTGTATGTAATACATCAGACATATACAGGACCAGTGATCACAGTAACCCGGTATATGTGGCAGTAGTGCCAGCCATACATAGTGCAGTGTATGTAATACATCAGACATATACAGGACCAGTGATCACAGTAACCCGGTATATGCGGCAGTAGTGCCAGCCATACATAGTGCAGTGTGTAATACATCAGACATATACAGGACCAGTGATCACAGTAACCCGGTATATGCGGCAGTAGTGCCAGCCATACATAGTGCAGTGTATGTAATACATCAGACATATACAGGACCAGTGATCACAGTAACCCGTATATGTGGCAGTAGTGCCAGCCATACATAGTGCAGTGTATGTAATACATCAGACATATACAGGACCAGTGATCACAGTAACCCGGTATATGTGGCAGTAGTGCCAGCCATACATAGTGCAGTGTATGTAATACATCAGACATATACAGGGCCAGTGATCACAGTAACCCGGTATATGCGGCAGTAGTGCCAGCCATACATAGTGCAGTGTATATAATACATCAGACATATACAGGACCAGTGATCACAGTAACCCGGTATATGCGGCAGTAGGAGCAGCCATACATAGTGCAGTGTATGTAATACATCAGACATATACAGGACCAGTGATCACAGTAACCCGGTATATGCGGCAGTAGTGCCAGCCATACATAGTGCAGTGTATGTAATACATCAGACATATACAGGGCCAGTGATCACAGTAACCCGGTATATGCGGCAGTAGGAGCAGCCATACATAGTGCAGTGTATGTAATACATCAGACATATACAGGACCAGTGATCACAGTAACCCGGTATATGCAGCAGTAGGAGCAGCCATACATAGTGCAGTGTGTGTAATACATCAGACATATACAGGACCAGTGATCACAGTAACCCGGTATATGCGGCAGTAGTGTCAGCCATACATAGTGCAGTGTATGTAATACATCAGACATATACAGGGCCAGTGATCACAGTAACCCGGTATATGCGGCAGTAGTGCCAGTCATACATAGTGCAGTGTGTGTAATACATCAGACATATACAGGACCAGTGATCACAGTAACCCGGTATATGCAGCAGTAGGAGCAGCCATACATAGTGCAGTGTGTGTAATACATCAGACATATACAGGACCAGTGATCACAGTAACCCGGTATATGCGGCAGTAGTGTCAGCCATACATAGTGCAGTGTATGTAATACATCAGACATATACAGGGCCAGTGATCACAGTAACCCGGTATATGCGGCAGTAGTGCCAGCCATACATAGTGCAGTGTATGTAATACATCAGACATATACAGGACCAGTGATCACAGTAACCCGGTATATGCGGCAGTAGTGCCAGCCATACATAGTGCAGTGTATGTAATACATCAGACATATACAGGACCAGTGATCACAGTAACCCGGTATATGCGGCAGTAGTGCCAACCATACATAGTGCAGTGTGTGTAATACATCAGACATATACAGGGCCAGTGATCACAGTAACCCGGTATATGCAGCAGTAGTGCCAGCCATACATAGTGCAGTGTATGTAATACATCAGACATATACAGGACCAGTGATCACAGTAACCCGGTATATGCGGCAGTAGTGCCAGCCATACATAGTGCAGTGTATGTAATACATCAGACATATACAGGACCAGTGATCACAGTAACCCGGTATATGCGGCAGTACTGCCAGTCATACATAGTGCAGTGTATGTAATACATCAGACATATACAGGACCAGTGATCACAGTAACCCGGTATATGCGGCAGTAGTGTCAGACATACATAGTGCAGTGTATGTAATACATCAGACATATACAGGGCCAGTGATCACAGTAACCCGGTATATGCGGCAGTAGTGCCAGCCATACATAGTGCAGTGTATGTAATACATCAGACATATACAGGACCAGTGATCACAGTAACCCGGTATATGCGGCAGTAGTGCCAGCCATACATAGTGCAGTGTATGTAATACATCAGACATATACAGGACCAGTGATCACAGTAACCCGGTATATGCGGCAGTAGTGCCAGCCATACATAGTGCAGTGTATGTAATACATCAGACATATACAGGACCAGTGATCACAGTAACCCGGTATATGCGGCAGTAGTGCCAGTCATACATAGTGCAGTGTGTGTAATACATCAGACATATACAGGACCAGTGATCACAGTAACCCGGTATATGCGGCAGTAGTGCCAGCCATACATAGTGCAGTGTATGTAATACATCAGACATATACAGGACCAGTGATCACAGTAACCCGGTATATGCGGCAGTAGTGCCAGCCATACATAGTGCAGTGTATGTAATACATCAGACATATACAGGACCAGTGATCACAGTAACCCGGTATATGCGGCAGTAGTGCCAGCCATACATAGTGCAGTGTATGTAATACATCAGACATATACAGGACCAGTGATCACAGTAACCCGGTATATGCGGCAGTAGTGCCAGCCATACATAGTGCAGTGTATGTAATACATCAGACATATACAGGACCAATGATCACAGTAACCCGGTATATGCGGCAGTAGTGCCAGTCATACATAGTGCAGTGTGTGTAATACATCAGACATATACAGGACCAGTGATCACAGTAACCCGGTATATGCGGCAGTAGTGCCAGCCATACATAGTGCAGTGTATGTAATACATCAGACATATACAGGGCCAGTGATCACAGTAACCCGGTATATGCGGCAGTAGTGCCAGCCATACATAGTGCAGTGTATGTAATACATCAGACATATACAGGACCAGTGATCACAGTAACCCGGTATATGCGGCAGTAGGGCCAGCCATACATAGTGCAGTGTAAGTAATACATCAGACATATACAGGACCAGTGATCACAGTAACCCGGTATATGCGGCAGTAGTGCCAGCCATACATAGTGCAGTGTATGTAATACATCAGATATATACAGGGCCAGTGATCACAGTAACCCGGTATATGCGGCAGTAGTGCCAGCCATACATAGTGCAGTGTGTGTAATACATCAGACATATACAGGACCAGTGATCACAGTAACCCGGTATATGCGGCAGTAGTGTCAGTCATACATAGTGCAGTGTATGTAATACATCAGACATATACAGGGCCAGTGATCACAGTAACCCGGTATATGCGGCAGTAGGGCCAGCCATACATAGTGCAGTGTAATACATCAGACATATACAGGACCAGTGATCACAGTAACCCGGTATATGCGGCAGTAGTGCCAGCCATACATAGTGCAGTGTATGTAATACATCAGACATATACAGGACCAGTGATCACAGTAACCCGGTATATGTGGCAGTAGTGCCAGCCATACATAGTACAGTGTATGTAATACATCAGACATATACAGGGTCAGTGATCACAGTAACCCGGTATATGCGGCAGTAGTGCCAGCCATACATAGTGCAGTGTATGTAATACATCAGACATATACAGGCCAGTGATCACAGTAACCCGGTATATGTAGCAGTAGTGCCAGTCATACATAGTGCAGTGTATGTAATACATCAGACATATACAGGCCAGTGATCACAGTAACCCGGTATATGTAGCAGTAGTGCCAGTCATACATAGTGCAGTGTGTGTAATACATCAGACATATACAGGACCAGTGATCACAGTAACCCGGTATATGCGGCAGTAGTGCCAGCCATACATAGTGCAGTGTATGTAATACATCAGACATATACAGGCCAGTGATCACAGTAACCCGGTATATGTAGCAGTAGTGCCAGTCATACATAGTGCAGTGTATGTAATACATCAGACATATACAGGGCCAGTGATCACAGTATCCCGGTATATGCGGCAGTAGGGCCAGCCATACATAGTGCAGTGTATGTAATACATCAGACATATACAGGACCAGTGATCACAGTAACCCGGTATATGCGGCAGTAGTGCCAGCCATACATAGTGCAGTGTATGTAATACATCAGACATATACAGGCCAGTGATCACAGTAACCCGGTATATGTAGCAGTAGTGCCAGTCATACATAGTGCAGTGTGTGTAATACATCAGACATATACAGGACCAGTGATCACAGTAACCCGGTATATGCGGCAGTAGTGCCAGCCATACATAGTGCAGTGTATGTAATACATCAGACATATACAGGCCAGTGATCACAGTAACCCGGTATATGTAGCAGTAGTGCCAGTCATACATAGTGCAGTGTATGTAATACATCAGACATATACAGGGCCAGTGATCACAGTATCCCGGTATATGCGGCAGTAGGGCCAGCCATACATAGTGCAGTGTATGTAATACATCAGACATATACAGGACCAGTGATCACAGTAACCCGGTATATGCGGCAGTAGTGCCAGCCATACATAGTGCAGTGTATGTAATACATCAGACATATACAGGACCAGTGATCACAGTAACCCGGTATATGCGGCAGTAGTGCCAGCCATACATAGTGCAGTGTATGTAATACATCAGACATATACAGGACCAGTGATCACAGTAACCCGGTATATGCGGCAGTAGTGCCAGCCATACATAGTGCAGTGTATGTAATACATCAGACATATACAGGGCCAGTGATCACAGTAACCCGGTATATGCGGCAGTAGTGCCAGTCATACATAGTGCAGTGTATGTAATACATCAGACATATACAGGACCAGTGATCACAGTAACCCGGTATATGCGGCAGTAGTGCCAGCCATACATAGTGCAGTGTATGTAATACATCAGACATATACAGGGCCAGTGATCACAGTAACCCGGTATATGCGGCAGTAGGAGCAGCCATACATAGTGCAGTGTATGTAATACATCAGACATATACAGGACCAGTGATCACAGTAACCCGGTATATGTGGCAGTAGTGCCATACATACATAGTGCAGTGTATGTAATACATCAGACATATACAGGACCAGTGATCACAGTAACCCGGTATATGCGGCAGTAGTGTCAGCCATACATAGTGCAGTGTATATAATACATCAGACATATACAGGCCAGTGATCACAGTAACCCGGTATATGGGGCAGTAGGGCCAGCCATACATAGTGCAGTGTATGTAATACATCAGACATATACAGGACCAGTGATCACAGTAACCCGGTATATGCGGCAGTAGTGCCAGCCATACATAGTGCAGTGTATATAATACATCAGACATATACAGGCCAGTGATCACAGTAACCCGGTATATGCGGCAGTAGTGCCAGCCATACATAGTGCAGTGTATGTAATACATCAGACATATACAGGACCAGTGATCACAGTAACCCGGTATATGCGGCAGTAGTGCCAGCCATACATAGTGCAGTGTATGTAATACATCAGACATATACAGGACCAGTGATCACAGTAACCCGGTATATGCGGCAGTAGTGCCAGCCATACATAGTGCAGTGTATGTAATACATCAGACATATACAGGACCAGTGATCACAGTAACCCGGTATATGCGGCAGTAGTGCCAGCCATACATAGTGCAGTGTGTATAATACATCAGACATATACAGGGCCAGTGATCACAGTAACCCGGTATATGCGGCAGTAGTGCCAGCCATACATAGTGCAGTGTATGTAATACATCAGACATATACAGGACCAGTGATCACAGTAACCCGGTATATGTGGCAGTAGTGCCATACATACATAGTGCAGTGTATGTAATACATCAGACATATACAGGGCCAGTGATCACAGTAACCCGGTATATGCGGCAGTAGTGTCAGCCATACATAGTGCAGTGTATGTAATACATCAGACATATACAGGGCCAGTGATCACAGTAACCCGGTATATGCGGCAGTAGTGCCAGTCATACATAGTGCAGTGTATGTTATACATCAGACATATACAGGGCCAGTGATCACAGTAACCCGGTATAATGGATGAGCGCCGGAAATTTTTCGGGTTTTGTGTTTTGGTTTTGGGTTCGGTTCCGCGGCCGTGTTTTGGGTTCGACCGCGTTTTGGCAAAACCTCACCGAATTTTTTTTGTCGGATTCGGGTGTGTTTTGGATTCGGGTGTTTTTTTTAAAAAACACTAAAAAACAGCTTAAATCATAGAATTTGGGGGTCATTTTGATCCCAAAGTATTATTAACCTCAAAAACCATAATTTACACTCATTTTCAGTCTATTCTGAATACCTCACACCTCACAATATTATTTTTAGTCCTAAAATTTGCACCTAGGTCGCTGGATGACTAAGCTAAGCGACCCTAGTGGCCGACACAAACACCGGGCCCATCTAGGAGTGGCACTGCAGTGTCACGCAGGATGGCCCTTCCAAAAAAACCTCCCCAAACAGCACTCACACAGTAACCTCATTGCGCCTCTTTTTTTCTTTGCGTCATGCAAAGAAAAAAAGAGGCGCAATGAGGTTACTGTGTGAGTAAGATAAGCGACCCTAATGGCCGACACAAACACCGGACCCATCAAGGAGTGGCACTGCAGTGTCACGCAGGATGGCCCTTCCAAAAAACACTCCCCAAACAGCAGCACATGACGCAAAGAAAAAAAGAGGCGCAATGAGGTAGCTGTGTGAGTAAGCTAAGCGACCCTAGTGGCCGACACAAACACCTGGCCCATCTAGGAGTGGCACTGCAGTGTCACGCAGGATGGCCCTTCCAAAAAAACCTCCCCAAACAGCACATGACGCAAAGAAAAAAAGAGGCGCAATGAGGTAGCTGTGTGAGTAAGATAAGCGACCCTAGTGGCCGACACAAACACCGGGCCCATCTAGGAGTGGCACTGCAGTGTCACACAGGATGTCCCTTCCAAAAAACCCTCCCCAAACAGCACATGACGCAAAGAAAAAAAGAGGCGCAATGAGGTAGCTGTGTGAGTAAGATAAGCGACCCTAGTGGCCGACACAAACACCGGGCCCATCTAGGAGTGGCACTGCAGTGTCACGCAGGATGTCCCTTCCAAAAAACCCTCCCCAAACAGCACATGACGCAAAGAAAAAAAGAGGCGCAATGAGGTAGCTGTGTGAGTAAGATAAGCGACCCTAGTGGCCGACACAAACACCGGGCCCATCTAGGAGTGGCACTGCAGTGTCACGCAGGATGGCCCTTCCAAAAAAACATTCCACAAACAGCACATGACACAAAGAAAAATTAAAGAAAAAAGAGGTGCAAGATGGAATTGTCCTTGGGCCCTCCCACCCACCCTTATGTTGTATAAACAGGACATGCACACTTTAACCAACCCATCATTTCAGTGACAGGGTCTGCCACACGACTGTGACTGAAATGACTGGTTGGTTTGGACCCCCACCAAAAAAGAAGCAATTAATCTCTCCTTGCACAAACTGGCTCTACAGAGGCAAGATGTCCACCTCATCATCATCCTCCGATATATCACCGTGTACATCCCCCTCCTCACAGATTATCAATTCGTCCCCACTGGAATCCACCATCTCAGCTCCCTGTGTACTTTGTGGAGGCAATTGCTGCTGGTCAATGTCTCCACGGAGGAATTGATTATAATTCATTTTAATGAACATCATCTTCTCCACATTTTCTGGATGTAACCTCGTACGCCGATTGCTGACAAGGTGAGCGGCGGCACTAAACACTCTTTCGGAGTACACACTTGTGGGAGGACAACTTAGGTAGAATAAAGCCAGTTTGTGCAAGGGCCTCCAAATTGCCTCTTTTTCCTGCCAGTATAAGTACGGACTGTGTGACGTGCCTACTTGGATGCGGTCACTCATATAATCCTCCACCATTCTTTCAATGTTGAGAGAATCATATGCAGTGACAGTAGACGACATGTCCGTAATCGTTGTCAGGTCCTTCAGTCCGAACCAGATGTCAGCATCAGCAGTCGCTCCAGACTGCCCTGCATCACCGCCAGCGGGTGGGCTCGGAATTCTGAGCCTTTTCCTCGCACCCCCAGTTGCGGGAGAATGTGAAGGAGGAGATGGTGACGGGTCACGTTCCGCTTGACTTGACAATTTTCTCACGAGCAGGTCTTTGAACCTCTGCAGACTTGTGTCTGCCGGAAAGAGAGATCCAAGGTAGGCTTTAAATCTAGGATCGAGCACGGTGGCCAAAATGTAGTGCTCTGATTTCAACAGATTGACCACCCGTGAATCCTTGTTAAGCGAATTAAGGGCTCCATCCACAAGTCCCACATGCCTAGCGGAATCGCTCCGTGTTAGCTCCTCCTTCAATGTCTCCAGCTTCTTCTGCAAAAGCCTGATGAGGGGAATGACCTGACTCAGGCTGGCAGTGTCTGAACTGACTTCACGTGTGGCAAGTTCAAAGGGCATCAGAACCTTGCACAACGTTGAAATCATTCTCCACTGCGCTTGAGACAGGTGCATTCCACCTCCTATATCGTGCTCAATTGTATAGGCTTGAATGGCCTTTTGCTGCTCCAACCTCTGAAGCATATAGAGGGTTGAATTCCACCTCGTTACCACTTCTTGCTTCAGATGATGGCAGGGCAGGTTCAGTAGTTTTTGGTGGTGCTCCAGTCTTCTGTACGTGGTGCCTGTACGCCGAAAGTGTCCCGCAATTCTTCTGGCCACCGACAGCATCTCTTGCACGCCCCTGTCGTTTTTTAAATAATTCTGCACCACCAAATTCAAGGTATGTGCAAAACATGGGACGTGCTGGAATTTGCCCATATTTAATGCACACACAATATTGCTGGCGTTGTCCGATGCCACAAATCCACAGGAGAGTCCAATTGGGGTAAGCCATTCCGCGATGATCTTCCTCAGTTGCCGTAAGAGGTTTTCAGCTGTGTGCGTATTCTGGAAACCGGTGATACAAAGCGTAGCCTGCCTAGGAAAGAGTTGGCGTTTGCGAGATGCTGCTACTGGTGCCGCCGCTGCTGTTCTTGCGGCGGGAGTCCATACATCTACCCAGTGGGCTGTCACAGTCATATAGTCCTGACCCTGCCCTGCTCCACTTGTCCACATGTCCGTGGTTAAGTGGACATTGGGTACAGCTGCAATTTTTAGGACACTGGTGACTCTTTTTCTGAGGTCTGTGTACATTTTCGGTATCGCCTGCCTAGAGAAATGGAACCTAGATGGTATTTGGTACCGGGGACACAGTACCTCCAACAAGTCTCTAGTTGGCTCTGCAGTAATGATGGATACCGGAACCACATTTCTCACCGCCCAGGATGCCAAGGCCTCAGTTATCCGCTTTGCAGTAGGATGACTGCTGTGATATTTCATCTTCCTTGCAAAGGACTGTTGGACAGTCAATTGCTTGGTGGAAGTAGTAAAAGTGGTCTTACGACTTCCCCTCTGGGATGACCATCGACTCCCAGCAGCAACAACAGCAGCGCCAGCAGCAGTAGGCGTTACACGCAAGGATGCATCGGAGGAATCCCAGGCAGGAGAGGAATCGTCAGAATTGCCAGTGACATGGCCTGCAGGACTATTGGCATTCCTGGGGAAGGAGGAAATTGACACTGAGGGAGTTGGTGGGGTGGTTTGCGTGAGCTTGGTTACAAGAGGAAGGGATTTACTGGTCAGTGGACTGCTTCTGCTGTCACCCAAAGTTTTTGAACTTGTCACTGACTTATTATGAATGCGCTGCAGGTGACGTATAAGGGAGGATGTTCCGAGGTGGTTAACGTCCTTACCCCTACTTATTACAGCTTGACAAAGGCAACACACGGCTTGACACCTGTTGTCCGCATTTCTGTTGAAATACTTCCACACCGAAGAGCTGATTTTTTTGGTATTTTCACCAGGCATGTCAGTGGCCATATTCCTCCCACGGACAACAGGTGTCTCCCCGGGTGCCTGACTTAAACAAACCACCTCACCATCAGAATCCACCTGGTCAATTTCCTCCCCAGCGCCAGCAACACCCATATCCTCCTCATCCTGGTGTACTTCAACACTGACATCTTCAATCTGACTATCAGGAACTGGACTGCGGGTGCTCCTTCCAGCACTTGCAGGGGGCGTGCAAATGGTGGAAGGCGCATGCTCTTCACGTCCAGTGTTGGGAAGGTCAGGCATCGCAACCGACACAATTGGAGTCGGACTCTCCTTGTGGATTTGGGATTTCGAAGAACGCACAGTTCTTTGCGGTGCTACTGCTTTTGCCAGCTTGAGTCTTTTCATTTTTCTAGCGAGAGGCTGAGTGCTTCCATCCTCATGTGAAGCTGAACCACTAGCCATGAACATAGGCCAGGGCCTCAGCCGTTCCTTGCCACTCCGTGTGGTAAATGGCATATTGGCAAGTTTACGCTTCTCCTCCGACAATTTTATTTTAGGTTTTGGAGTCCTTTTTTTACTGATATTTGGTGTTTTGGATTTAACATGCTCTGTATTATGACATTGGGCATCGGCCTTGGCAGACGACGTTGCTGACATTTCATCGTCTCGGCCATGACTAGTGGCAGCAGCTTCAGCACGAGGTGGAAGTGGATCTTGATCTTTCCCTAATTTTGGAACCTCAACATTTTTGTTCTCCATATTTTAATAGGCACAACTAAAAGGCACCTCAGGTAAACAATGGAGATGGATGGATACTAGTATACTTATGGATGGACTGCCGAGTGCCGACACAGAGGTAGCTACAGCCGTGGACTAACGTACTGTGTCTGCTGCTAATATACAGTAGACTGGATGATAATGATATGAAATCAATATATATATGTATGTATATATAATATCACTAGTACTGCAGCCGGACAGGTAGATAATATATTTATTAGGTAATGATGACTGATGACGGACCTGCTGGACACTGTCAGCTCAGCAGCACCGCAGACTGCTACAGTAAGCTACTATACTATAGTAGTATGTACAAAGAAGAAAGAAAAAAAAAACCACGGGTAGGTGGTATACAATTATGGATGGACTGCCGAGTGCCGACACAGAGGTAGCTACAGCCGTGGACTACCGTACTGTGTCTGCTGCTAATATAGACTGGATGATAATGATATGAAATCAATATATATATGTATGTATATATAATATCACTAGTACTGCAGCCGGACAGGTAGATAATATATTTATTAGGTAATGATGACTGATGACGGACCTGCTGGACACTGTCAGCTCAGCAGCACCGCAGACTGCTACAGTAAGCTACTATACTATAGTAGTATGTACAAAGAAGAAAGAAAAAAAAAAAACCACGGGTAGGTGGTATACAATTATGGATGGACTGCCGAGTGCCGACACAGAGGTAGCTACAGCCGTGGACTAACGTACTGTGTCTGCTGCTAATATAGAGTCTAGACTGGATGATAAATTATTGATAATGAGATGAAATCAATATAATATCACTAGTACTGCAGCCGGACAGGTACTATATATATTTATTATGTAATGACTGATGACGGACCTGCTGGACACTGTCAGGTCAGCAGCACCGCAGACTGCTACAGTAAGCTACTATAGTAGTATGTATAAAGAAGAATGAAAAAAAAAAAAAACCACGGGTAGGTGGTATACAATATTATATATATATATATATATATATATATATATATATATATATTATATACACAATTATATATATATATATATTAAACTGGTGGTGATTGATTATTAAACTGGTGGTCAGGTCACTCACGTTGCAACTTGCAACTAGTACTCCGAGTCCTAAGCAGACAATCACAAAATATATTATTATACTGGTGGTCAGTGTGGTCACAACAATGGATGGCAGTGTGGCACTGACTCTGGCAGCAAAAGTGTGCACTGTACGTTATATGTACTCCTGAGTCCTGCTCTCAGACTCTAACTGCTCCCCACTGTCAGTGTCTCCCCCACAAGTCAGATAATACAATACACTTACAGTCACACTATCTAATCTATATCACTTCAGCAAGTAGTATAGTAGTATAGTAGTACTCCTCCTAATAATGCTCCCCAAAATTACTACTACTGTGTCTCTCTCGTCTCTACTGTGTCTCTCTCTTCTCTAAATGGAGAGGACGCCAGCCACGTCCTCTCCCTATGACTCTCAATGCACGTGTGAAAATGGCGGCGACGCGCGGCTCCTTATATAGAATCCGAGTCTCGCGATAGAATCCGAGCCTCGCGAGAATCCGACAGCGGGATGATGACGTTCGGGCGCGCTCGGGTTAACCGAGCAAGGCGGGAAGATCCGAGTCGCTCGGACCCGTGAAAAAAAACATGAAGTTCGGGCGGGTTCGGATTCAGAGGAACCGAACCCGCTCATCTCTACGGTATATGCGGCAATAGGAGCAGCCATACATAGTGCAGTGTATGTAATACATCAGACATATACAGGCCAGTGATCACAGTAACCCGGTATATGCGGCAGTAGTGCCAGCCATACATAGTGCAGTGTATGTAATACATCAGACATATACAGGACCAGTGATCACAGTAACCCGGTATATGCGGCAGTACTGCCAGCCATACATAGTGCAGTGTGTGTAATACATCAGACATATACAGGACCAGTGATCACAGTAACCCGGTATATGCGGCAGTAGGAGCAGCCATACATAGTGCAGTGTATGTAATACATCAGACATATACAGGGCCAGTGATCACAGTAACCCGGTATATGCGGCAGTAGTGCCAGCCATACATAGTGCAGTGTATGTAATACATCAGACATATACAGGACCAGTGATCACAGTAATCCGGTATATGCGGCAGTAGGAGCAGCCATACATAGTGCAGTGTATGTAATACATCAGACATATACAGGGCCAGCGATCACAGTAACCCGGTATATGCAACATTAGGGTGAGCCATATACAATGCAGAGCATGTAGACACACACGTAAAGAGTCACAGACTGGTGCAGTGTCACACAGAGACACTATATTGCTGGCTAAATCCCTGTGGTGTGGGGAAAGTGTATTCAGTGAATAAGACTTTCTCCCCGTGCCTAAAATCAGAAGGGGGAGGGGGTAATCAAGTTCAGAAATAGACGTTATGGTAAGAATTTACCGTTGATAACGTAATTTCTCTTATGTCCACAGGTATCCACAGGATAACATTGGGATATGCCGGAGCGACAGCGGAAATAGCACCAATATGGTCACGAGCTGTCTGGCCTCCCAGGATGCATTGGGGCTTCACCATATAATCCCGCCCACTGACTCAGTCAAATCAGTTCTTTCCACAGCGATTTAGGCAGGAGCATCAGGTAGAAACCTATTTAGGCAATAAGAACACACATGCACACCCTTCCATACAAGAGGGAAGAGGCTTAGTGAATGTCAAAATCCTCAAATCAGGTGCGTCAGGGTGGGACCCCTGTGGATATAAGAGAAATTACGTTATCAACGGTATTTTCTTACCATAACGTCTATTTCTCTGGCTGGGTCCACAGGTTATCCACAGGATAACATTGGGATTCCCAAAGCCAGTTTTAGTGGTGGGGATGCTCCTGATTACACAGGAGGACCTTTCGCCCGAAGTCTGCGTCATGAGAGGCAAAAGTATCCAAGGCATAATGTCTAATGAATGTGTTTATGGAAGACCATGTGGCTGCCCTACATATCTGTTCTGCTGATGAACTGTTAGGGTCTCCTGCTCTGTGCTGCCACGTCGTCATGGCTACCGGGAGACAAGTGCTAGCGGAGTAACCTGAGCGTAGCTGATACTCCGGTTCGGGTCTTTTGCTGTGCAGTGGTTACAGGCTCTGTGCACGGCAGGGGATCCGGTGCTGGTTTTTGTGCTCACAGTCTGTGAGGTCTGAGTGGGGCGTGGACAGCACCTGCTATATAAACCCTCTTCTCAGGTTAGGCAGATGCTGCTGAATCTTTGTTGGTTAGTCAGTTCCTGAAAGCTAGCTAGTACTGTGTAAACTTTGTATTTGTTTGTTGCTTACTGCAAATAGGCCTTGGGATTTGGTATTACACTCTGCCAATCCAGACCTAGCAGTAAGACTGGAGTCAGTCGTTTAAACTACTGGGGTTCTTTTGCTACTCTGTGAACCTAGCAAGTTTGCGGCTGTATTCTCAGACTTGCCTGCCAAAATCCTTTCTCACTGTGCAAGGTGTTCAGGTGTCAGTTTAGTGGCAGTAAGCTGAACCAGTGCACTGCAAGTGAGGACTAGGATTGTGGAGACTCTCCTTGTGTCTATTATTCCATCTCTGACCAAGGAGTTTACTGCCACACCCGTTGGTAACCCTTTAGGGTTTTGCTGTTGCCCTTAGCAACAGCATTTCGGGTTCTCTACGTATTAAATCACAACATCTCGCTTCTTTCCATCTGAGCATTCCTAATACTAGGGAGACACCCAGTTTCTTAGCCTCTGGGCTTCTCTGTTCACTTTGTGTTTATTTTGTTACCCTATCACCTTCTGTGTATGTAATGTCATATTCCCCAGTCTGTTTGTGAGTTCATTTATTTGCATCCCTCTCCGTTCAGACACCAGTACATTCCTGCTGGCACTGGTGTGCATAACATATTCAGCAGCCAAATACTCCTGTTGAAATTTTGTGGGAATATGGAGCATTCCCCTCAAAATACTTTGCAACAGGTGGTCGATCAGGTGCAGGTCCTGACTCGACAATTTAATGATTTGTCCATTAAAATGCACACCTCGCTGGCCGCTGGCGGAGCTCCCGCAGCAGCAGTACCTTCAGGGGTTAAGGATCCGAAAGTAAATCTCCCGGATCGTTTTTCTGGAGATCGCTCGCAGTTCTTTTGTTTCAAGGAGAGCTGCAAGCTATATTTCCAGCTTAGGCCTCAGTCTTCTGGGTCGGAGATTCAGCGGGTGGGCATAGTGATTTCCTTGCTACAAGGAGACCCACAGGTCTGGGCATATGGGTTGCAGCCTGACTGTCCGTCGCTTAAAAGTGTTGATGCTTTTTTTACGGCACTGGGCATGTTGTATGATGACCCTGACAAGACGGCCTCAGCCGAGGCTCAGATTTCGATCCTTAAGCAAGGGCGAAGGCCAGTTGAGGTATATTGGAGGTCATTCCGAGTCGTTCGCTCGGAAAATTTCTTCGCATCGCAGCGTTTTTCCGCTTAGTGCGCATGCGCAATGTCTGCACTGCGACTGCGCCAAGTAAATTTGCTATGAAGTTTGGATTTTTACTCACCGCTTTTTCTTCGCTCAGGCGATCGTAGTGTGATTGACAGGAAATGGGTGTTACTGGGCGGAAACAGGCCGTTTTATGGGCGTGTGGGAAAAAACGCTACCGTTTCCGGAAAAAACGCGGGAGTGGCTGGAGAAACGGAGGAGTGTCTGGGTGAACGCTGGGTGTGTTTGTGACGTCAAACCAGGAAGATAAGCACTGAACTGATCGCAGATGCCGAGTAAGTCTGAAGCTACTCTGAAACTGCTACGAGATGTGTAATCGCAATATTGCGAATCTTTCGTTCGCAATTTTAAGAAGCTAAGATTCACTCCCAGTAGGCGGCGGCTTAGCGTGTGCAATACTGCTAAAATCGCCTTGCGAGCGAACAACTCGGAATGAGGGCCATTTTACGGAGTTTCGGAGATTGGCCCATGATACCCAGTGGAATGACCCAGCCCTGAGACACCAGTACCGAATAGGTCTTTCTAACCAGTTAAAAGACCAACTGGTACAATATCCCTTGCCTGATAACTGCATGAGCTGATCCAAGCTATCCATTCGGGTGGATAGATGGCTGAGAGAGCGCAGGCTTGAAAGGGAGACCGAGGTTTCCTTCTTTCCCAAGGGAACCTCAGACTCTGAGGAATTTTCCGAGGAGCCTATGCATATTGGGGCTACCCGCCACTCCTCGCGTGAGAAGACGCGGAGGAGACAGCAGGGGTTATGTTTGTACTGTGGGAATAAAGGTCATGTGGTAGTATCATGCCCAGAAAAGCCGGAAAACTTCAGGGCCTGAGGGTGATGGGAAATATCCTGTCAGGCCAGAAGTCAGAATTTCCCAAGAAGACTTTTATCATTCCGGTGACCTTGAAGATCCTCGGTCAAACTGTCAAGACTGAGGCCTTTGTGGACAGTGGGGCCGACGGGGTTTTTATGGACCGCCAATTCGCCCTGAAACACTCTGTTCCCTTAGTACCCTTGGCATCGTAAATTGAGATTTGTGGGTTAAACGGGGAACCATTATCCCAGGGTAAAATTACCTCTTGCACTAGCCAGATTTCTTTGTTTATTGGAGCCACACACTCTGAAAAATTGTCCTTTTATGTGACTGTCTGTACTTTTGCCCCATTGATGTTGGGGTTACCCTGGTTAAGGGCCCACAATCCTCAATTTGACTGGGTCTCTGGGGAGATTCTTAGTTGGGGTACTGATTGTTTCAGGAGTTGCTTGAGCCTTCCAGTCAGGCTTTCGCAGCTAAGTTTGCCAGGATTGCCAGGATGTTATGCAGATTTTGCGGACTTGTTCTCCAAAAGAGTTGCAGAGGTACTACCTCCCCATCGCCCCTATGACTGTGCCATTGATTTGTTGCCGAATGCTAAGCTTCCCAAGAGCAGGTTGTACTCCCTGTCACGTCCTGAGACTCAGGCTATGGCAGAGTACATTCAGGAGAACTTGGCTAAGGGATTTATCAGACCTTCACAGTCTCCAGTTGGGTCGGGGTTCTTCTTCGTGGGTAAAAAGGACGGTTCGTTGCGACCCTGCATCGACTTCAGGGAATTGAACCGTATCACGATTAAAAACTCATACCCACTGCCTCTCATTTCGGTCTTGTTTGACCAGCTTCGTACTGCCACCATTTTTTCTAAGATTGACCTACGCGGTGCGTACAATCTAATCCAAATAAGAGAGGGGGATGAATGGAAGACTGCCTTTAATACCCACTCAGGGCATTATGAATATTTGGTGATGCCTTTTGGGCTCTGTAATGCCCCGGCAGTCTTCCAGTACTTCATGAACGATGTGCTCAGGGAATATTTGGATAGATTCTTAGTTGTATACTTAGATGACATCCTAATCTTCTTCCATTCCCTGGAGGAACATCGGAAGCATGTACGCTTAGTCCTCCAGAAACTCAGAGACCACCGGCTTGGGGCGAAGCTGGAGAAGTGCGAATTTGAAGTTCAGCAAATCGCATTTCTAGGATATATTATCTCCCCAGAAGGTTTCCAAATGGAGGGTTCCAAGGTACAGGCAGTCCTGGATTGGGTGCAGCCCACTAGTTTGAAGGCGCTTCAGCGTTTTCTGGGCTTTGCGAATTTTTATAGACGATTTATCGCTGGATTTTCGTCTATAGTGGCGCCCTTGGTGGCACTCACTAAGAAAGGGGCGGATGTTGCTCACTGGTCTTGTGAGGCCAAAGCGGCTTTTGCCCGTCTCAAAAGGGCATTTGTCTCGGCCAAGGTGCTGCGACACCCAGATCCAGAGCGTCCTTTTGTGGTGGAGGTGGATGCCTCCGAGATGGGTATTGGGGCAGTGCTCTCTCAGATGGGGGTGTCTGATAATCGCCTTCATCCCTGTGCTTACTTTTCCCGTAAATTTTCGCCTGCCGAGATGAATTATGACGTGGGTAACCGGGAATTGTTGGCTATTAAGGATGCACTCGAGGAGTGGAGACACTGGCTTGAGGGGGCTAAGTTTGTGGTCTCAATTCTCACCGACCATAAGAATTTGGCATATTTAGAGACAGCGAAGCGCCTCAATGCCAGGCAGGCACGATGGGCTTTGTTTTTTGCTCGCTTTAATTTTTTGATAACATATCGCCCTGGGTCAAAAAACATCAAGGCTGATGCGCTCTCGCTGAGTTTTGCTCCAATCCAGGAGACCACCGAGGAGCCATTGCCCATTGTGTCCCCATCATGTATTAAAGTGGGCATTACCCAGGACCTCTTGTCATTAGTCCTTAGAGCACAGGAGCAGGCTCCTCCAGACCTTCCGGTAGGTCTTTTGTATGTGCCTCCTAGGTTAAGACAGCGAGTGTTCCTGGAATTCCATGCCAAGAAGTCGGCAGGTCACCCGGGTATTGCCAGAACTCGGGAGTTGCTATCTAGGGTGGTGTGGTGGCCCTCGGTGGCTAGGGATGTGGATCAGTGGGTTCGGGCATGTGACATCTGTGCCCGAAATAAGACTCCTAGAGGGGTTCCTGTTGGCCCATTACATCCACTCTCTATTCCATCTAAGCCATGGACCCACATTTCAATGGATTTTGTGGTGGACTTGCCCAAATCCTCGGGGATGACAGCCATCTGGGTTGTCGTTGACAGGTTTTCGAAGATGGCGCACTTCGTTCCATTGGTTGGGCTGCCATCGGCCAGACGCCTGTCTGAATTATTTATGCTGCATGTTGTGCGCCTCCACGGGTTGCCACTTGATGTGGTCTCTGACCGCGGATCCCAGTTTGTGGCCAAATTCTGGAGGGCATTTTGTTCCGATCTCCAGATTTCTGTCAGCTTGTCGTCAGGCTACCATCCGCAGTCTAATGGGCAGACTGAAAGGGTGAACCAGTCCTTGGAGCAGTTCCTCAGGTGTTATGTCTCCAAGTGTCAGACTGACTGGGTTGCTCATCTGTCCATGGCGGAGTTTGCCTATAACAACGCGGCTCACTCTGCTACAGGGATCTCTCCGTCCTTTGTGTGTATGGGCATCATCCTAAGGCCAATTCTTTTGACCCCCTGGACTCCACGCCTGGTGGTTCCTCTGTGGTTTCGGTCCTTAGAGGTATTTGGAGGAAAGTGAAGAAAGCCCTTGTGTCATTAGTGACCAAAAGGGTTTTTGATAAGCGGAAAAGACCCTGCAGCTTCAAAATTAGGAGACTTCGTCTGGTTGTCTACCAAGAATTTGAAGTTGAGACAGCCATCTCATAAGTTAGGCCCCCGGTTCATCGGTCCTTATAAGATCACTAGGGTTATCAATCCGTGGCATTTCAGTTAGATCTACCCCGTTCTTTGGGTATCAATAAAACATTTCATTGTTCCCTTTTAAAACGGGCGATTAGTAATCCTTCTTCCAGTGGAAGACCTTCCCCTCTTCTGATACGTGGCCAGAGGGAGTTTGTTGTTGAAAGGATTCTTGACTCCAAGATGGTTCGGGGTCGGCTGTCATTTTTGGTGCACTGGAAGGGGTATGGCCCGGAGGAGCGGTCGTGGGAGCGCAGTTGTGATCTTCATGCCCCCAGACTGTTACGCTCTTTCTTCTCGCAGTTCCCCGATAAACCCAGTGGTAGGGGTTCTTTGACCCCTCGTCAGAGGGGGGGTACTGTTAGGGTCTCCTGCTCTGTACTGCCACGTCGTCATGGCAACCGGGAGACAAGTGCTAGCGGAGTAACCTGAGCGTAGCTGATACTCCGGTTCGGGTCTTTTGCTGTGCAGTGGTTACAGGCTCTGTGCACGGCAGGGGATCCGGTACTGGTTTTTGTGCTCACAGTCTGTGAGGTCTGAGTGGGGCGTGGACAGCACCTGCTATATAAACCCTCTTCTCAGGTTAGGCAGATGCTGCTGAATCTTTGTTGGTTAGTCAGTTCCTGAAAGCTAGCTAGTACTGTGTAAACTTTGTATTTGTTTGTTGCTTACTGCAAATAGGCCTTGGGATTTGGTATTACACTCTGCCAATCCAGACCTAGCAGTAAGACTGGAGTCAGTCATTTAACCTGCTGGGGTTCTTTTGCTACTCTGTGAACCTAGCAAGTTTGCGGCTGTATTCTCAGACTTGCCTGCCAAAATCCTTTCTCACTGTGCAAGATGTTCAGGTGTCAGTTTAGTGGCAGTAAGCTGAACCAGTGCACTGCAAGTGAGGACTAGGATTGTGGAGACTCTCCTTGTGTCTATTATTCCATCTCTGACCAAGGAGTTTACTGCCACACCCGTTGGTAACCCTTTAGGGTTTTGCTGTTGCCCTTAGCAACAGCATTTCGGGTTCTCTACGTATTAAATCACAACATCTCGCTTCTTTCCATCTGAGCATTCCTAATACTAGGGAGACACCCAGTTTCTTAGCCTTTGGGCTTCTCTGTTCACTTTGTGTTTATTTTGTTACCCTATCACCTTCTGTGTATGTAATGTCATATTCCCCAGTCTCTCTGTGAGTTCATTTGTTTTGCATCCCTCTCCGTTCAGACACCAGTACATTCCTGCTGGCACTGGTGTGCATAGCATGAACCCTGTTGTGCATCCCATGAAGGACCTACCTTACGTGTAGAGTGAGCAGAGACATTAGCCAGAGTAGGGAGATCTGCATGAGAATAAGCTTCTGATATTACCATTCGGAGCCATCTTGCCAGCGTCTGTTTACTAGCAGGCCATCCTCTTCTATGAAATCCGTAGAGGATAAAGAGAGAGAGAGAGAATCTGTTTTTTTGATGGCACTAGTGCGATCTATGTAGATTCTTAATGCTCGGACTACGTCCAGCGACGCTTCTCCCGCAGAAAGTCCCGATACCTGAAAAGCTGGGACTACAATCTCTTCATTAAGGTGAAACTTTGAAACCACCTTCAGAAGATAACCAGATCTATTTCTGAGAACTGCTCTGTCTGGAAAAAAAACTTAGGAAAGGAGACTTGCACGATAACGCTCCTAAATCTGACACTCTTCTGGCTGACGCCATTGCCAGTAGAAAAAGTACTTTAGCCGTTAACCATTTAAGATCTGCTCTCTTAAGTGGTTCAAACGGATGTCCCTGGAGGAATATAAGAACTAGATTCAAATCCCAGGGAGCTGCAGGAAGAACAAATGGAGGTTGAATATGTACAACTCCCTGAAAGAAAGTAAGTACATCCTGTAAATCAGCAATCTTACGCTTAAACCATACAGTTAAATGCTGATACTTGAACTCTCAAGGAAGCTACTTTCAAACCTTTATCCAATCCTGCTTGAAGGAAATCCAAAATCCTTGATACTTTAAAAGATCTTGGATTCAAACCTTTTTGAGTACACCAATGCATATAGGCTTGCCATATTCGGTGATACACACGAGCTGAAGAAGGCTTTCTTGCTCTAAGTATAGTTTGGATTACTTGTTTTGAAAATCCTCTAGTTTCTAAGATAGAGGTTTCAACAGCCACGCCGTCAAAGACAGACAATCCAGATGGCTGTGACTACAAGGACCCTGCATTAGCAGATCTGGACGTTGAGGAAGCAGTATCTGTGCTTCCACGGACATTCTCAGTAGATCTGTGTACCAATGCCTTCTTGGCCAAGCTGGAGCTATTAGAATTATGGCTCCCTTTGCTTGCTTTATTTTTCTCACTGCTCTGGGTAACAGAGATATTGGAGGGAACAGATACGCCAGATGAAATTTCCATTCTACTGACAGTGCGTCTACAAGGACCGCTCCGGGATCCTTTGTTCTCGATCCGTACCTCGGAACTTTGTTGTTTAGACGAGACGCCATGAGGTCTCTCTCTGGTAGCCCCCATCTGTTCACTATTGTCTGAAACACTTCTGGATGTAATGCCCATTCGGTTTCCTGAATGGTGTGTTGACTGAGAAAATACGCTTCCCAGTTCAGTACACTTGGGACAAACACTGCCGACAATGCTGGGAGATGGAGCTCTGCCCATCTTAGAATGGGAGTTACTTCCTCCATCAATATTTTGCTGTGAGTTCCTCCTTGATGATTGAGGTATGCTACTGCTGTTGCATTGTCTGAGCGAATCTGGACCGGTCTTCCTTGCAGACTGTCCTTTGCCTGAACTAGAGCCATATGAATGGCCCTTATTTCCAACAGATTTATTGGCAGGCGACTTTCCCTTATGGTCCATTTTCCCTGGAACCAAAGGCTTCTGAGTATCGCACCCCAGCCCTGCAGACTGGCATCTGTTGTCAGAACTTGCCATTCTTTTATCCAAAAGGGTCTCCCCTTGTTTAAATGGTCTGTCTGTAGCCACCACGCTAGAGACCTTTTAATGTTTACTGGAAACTTTATCATCTGCTTTTTTATAGTCTGATGATTTCCGTTCCATTTGGTCAGAATAAGGTGCTGTAATGGTCTGGAGTGGAATTGCGCATATTCCACCATGTCGAAGGTTGACACCATCAGACCCAACAGTCGCATTGCTGCATGGACCGACATTGTCTGGGCGTACAACGCTTCCTGAGTCATGACCTGCACCTTGACCATCTTTTTCTCTGGTAAGAATACTCTGTAGGTCTGAATCCAATATGGCCCCCAAATGAACCATCCGCTGTGACAGATTCAGAGACGACTTTTCCCCAATTTATGAGCCACCCGTGTCTTTGTAAACAAACTATTGTCTGTTGAAGATTGCTCAAAAGTAACTCCTGCGAATTTGCTAGGATTAACAGGTCGTCGAGATATGGAAATATTCTTATCCCTTGCTTGCGGAGATAAGATGCCATAACCACCATAATTCTGGTAAACACCCTGGGTACTTTTGCTAGCCCGAAGGGCAAAGCTTGGAACTGAAAATGTTCCTGGAGGATGGCAAACCTGAGGTAACACTGATGCGACCGTGCTATAGGCACATGTAGGTAAGCATCCTGTACATCCAGAGATACCATGTAATCTCCCGGTTCCATAGCCAACATTATGGAGCGTAATGTCTCCATGTGGAACCTTGGAATCCAAATGTATTTGTTTAACATTTTCAGATTGAGAATTGGTCGAAATGACCCATTTGGATTCTGAATCAGAAATAGATTGGAGTAAAACCCCTGTCCCCTTTGTGATGGCGGTACTGGGACAATCACACCTGACTGCAGTAATTTTTGGACTGCTTCTTGCAGGGCATTGGCCTTCGACTCTCTACGAGATGGGCTGGTGCAAAAAAAAAATCTTTGAGGAGGCTGCCTCCTGAATAGGAACCCATACCCCTGAGATACCACCTTCTGCACCCAAGCATCTGTCGTCAACTGTTGCCATATGTGTGCAAAATGAAGGAGTCGGCCCCCAACCCTGGAATCCTCCAGGCGGAGGCCCGTCTCTTCAGGCTGATGGTTTCTGTTCAGGCTTGGAAGCTGTCTTTCTACTAGCCCATTGCTTCCTACCCCTGGCCGATCTATTGGACTGGGGCTGCTTAGACTCCTCTTTAGCTTTCGCTTTGCCATCAAAATGGGCGAAATTTTGAACCCTTAGACTTAGGGTTATAACTAGCCGGAAATCTGACCTTCTTTGATTCAGCCTCTGATTCTAGGATATCAGATAATTGTTTTCCAAACAATATATTACCAATGAAAGGCAATGCTTCCAATTCTTTCTTGGATTCCGCATCTGCTTTCCAGGTACGTAGCCAAACTGCTCTACGAGCGGCTACTATCAAGGCTGAAGCTTTAGAAGCAATTGTACCCATATCAATTGCTGCTTCTTCTAAGAATTGGGCAGGTTGTCTTAAACTGCTTAAATGATACTCTTGCTCCCTATTAGGAGGAGAGAGGCCATTCTCTAGTTCCTCTAACCATTCGCCCATTGCCTTTGCTATCCAGGCCGAAGCCATAGCAGGTCTTACAACTGCTCCTGAGAGAGAAAAAATATTTTTCAAGAAGCTGTCTACCCTTCTGTCTGTGACATCATTTAGTGAGGTAGATGACAGTGGTTAAGCAGATTTATGCACAAGTCGCAGTACATATGCATCTACTTTTGGAGGAACTTCTCTTTTCGAACAATCCGCAGCTGGAAATGGATAATAACAATCCCATCTTTTCAGAATCTTATACTTTTTACTGGGCGTCGCCCAAGACTCATCCATCATTTCCGTCAGCTCATCCGACGCTGGGAATTCAGGGGTAAATGTATGAAGCAGAGATAAGAGTGGAGAAGTGAGCCAATGGAGAAGTTGCCCATGGCAACCAATCAGCAGCTCTGTATAATCTTATAGTATGCAAATTATAAATGTTATGTCAATGCTGATTGGTTGCCATGGGCAACTTCTCCACAGGCTCACTTCTCCACTCTTATCACTGCTTCATACATTTACCCCTCAGTTTTAACTGTCTTTGTTCGTTTAAACACAGGTACTTTAGACTTTGGAAGAGTCAGTCAAAACAGTGTCAAAGAGAGAACAGCCTTCACAGCATCAATAAGTTCAGCTACATCCTCTGAACTAAAACTCTGCGACTGATCATCATACGGAGTATTTGAATATACTGTATCATCATCTGTTGTATCATCTTGTGTAGTCTGCCACATAGACTCATTTGTCTTAGTCTTACCTGTCCCTTGGTTACTTGTAGAGGCTACTGGAACCAAACCGTAGGAAGGAAGCTGCATGTATGGGTTAATAGTGTAACCTATCCCCTGGGGTGGTGCTGCCGGAGTTAACCTGTCCGCTATTGAAGACAAAGTCTGTGCGAACATACTCCATGGTGGCTCTGCTGGTTGTTGAACCAAGTCCTGTTTTTTACTTTGCTGAAAAGCAAAACAGTTCGCACACAACCCCTCATAAGTGACCAACTGGTTCATACCAATTAACCCTGTCTTACAAGATAAGCATGTTAGGGATATAGGAGTGCCTGATAAATTCTCCTCGTCACTTTTGCCGCTCACAAACATGGTAATATTCTGTTTATGACTACACAATTTGTGACTATATATAGATATATAGAAGTGAGATCAATCTGACCACAACCGTGCACCTGATTTGAGGGTCCGAACAGGACTGAAGACATAGAAAAGTCAGCACACATACTAGCAGTCAGTCACATGTTAAGGCATTAAACATTGTCATATGAGAATACAACCCCCATAACAACTTCTAAATAAGTAGGAAAATTGTACTTCTGTTTTTAACTGTTTTTTTTCAAACATAACATGCAGAAACAACAGTAATATACAGATCTCATATGTAGTGATGAGCGGGTTCGGTTTCTCGGAAACCGAACCCCCCCGAACTTCACACCCATTTTACACAGGTCCGAGGCAGGTTCGAACCTTCCCGCCTTGCTCGGCTAACCGAAGCGCGCCCGAACGTCATCATCCCGCTGTCGGATTCTCGCGAGATTCGGATTCTATATAAGCAGCCGCGCGTCGCCGCCATTTTCACTCGTGCATTGGAAATGTTAGGGAGAGGACGTGGCTGGCGTCCTCTCCGTTATTGTTGAACTTGATTGTGCTTTATTGCTTAATTGTGGGGAGGACTGGGGAGCAGCTGTATAATATAGGAGGAGTACAGTGCAGAGTTTTGCTGATCAGTGACCACCAGTTATCCGTTCTCTGCCTGAAAAAAACGCTCCATATCTGTGCTCAGTGTGCTGCATATATCTGTGCTCACACTGCTTAATTGTGGGGACTGGGGAGCAGCTGTATTATATAGCAGGAGTACAGTGCAGAGTTTTGCTGACAGTGACCACCAGTATACATTGTCTGCCTGAAAAACACTCCATATCTGTGCTCAGTGTGCTGCTTTATTGTGGGGACTGGGGACCACCAGTATAATATTATATAGGGGGAGTACAGTGCAGAGTTTTGCTGACCAGGGACCACCAGTATATAATATATAGCATTACGGTACAGTAGGCCACTCCTGTACCTACCTCTGTGTCGTCATTAAGTATACTATCCATCTACATTCTATACCTGTGGTGCATTTTAGTTTTGCAGTTTGCCGACACAGTGACCACTAGTATACTATATATAATAGCAGTACGGAAGGCCACTGCTGTACCTACCTCTGTGTCATCATTAAGTATACTATCCATCTACATTCTATACCTGTGGTGCATTTTAGTTTTGCAGTTTGCTGACACAGTGACCACCAGTATACTATATATAGCAGTACGGAAGGCCACTGCTGTACCTACCGCTGTGTCGTCATTAAGTATACTATCCATCTACATTCTATACCTGTGGTGCATTTTAGTTTTGCAGTTTGCTGACACAGTGACCACCAGTATATATAGCAGTACGGTACGGAAGGCCACTGCTCTACCTACCTCTGTGTCGTCACGTATACTATCCATCCATACCTGTGGTGCATTTCAGTTGTGCGCAGTATATATAGTAGTAGGCCATTGCTATTGATACTGGCATATAATTCCACACATTAAAAAATGGAGAACAAAAATGTGGAGGTTAAAATAGGGAAAGATCAAGATCCACTTCCACCTCGTGCTGAAGCTGCTGCCACTAGTCATGGCCGAGACGATGAAATGCCATCAACGTCGTCTGCCAAGGCCGATGCCCAATGTCATAGTAGAGAGCATGTAAAATCCAAAAAACAAAAGTTCAGTAAAATGACCCAAAAATCTAAATTAAAAGCATCTGAGGAGAAGCGTAAACTTGCCAATATGCCATTTACGACACGGAGTGGCAAGGAACGGCTGAGGCCCTGGCCTATGTTCATGGCTAGTGGTTCAGATTCACATGAGGATGGAAGCACTCATCCTCTCGCTAGAAAAATGAAAAGACTTAAGCTGGCAAAAGCACAGCAAAGAACTGTGCGTTCTTCTAAATCACAAATACCCAAGGAAAGTCCAATTGTGTCGGTTGCGATGCCTGACCTTCCCAACACTGGACGGTAAGAGCTTGCTCCTTCCACCATTTGCACGCCCCCTGCAAGTGCTGGAAGGAGCACCCGCAGTCCAGTTCCTGATAGTCAAATTGAAGATGTCAGTGTTGAAGTACACCAGGATGAGGAAATGGGTGTTGCTGGCGCTGGGGAGGAAATTGACAAGGAGGATTCTGATGGTGAGGTGGTTTGTTTAAGTCAGGCACCCGGGGAGACACCTGTTGTCCGTGGGACGAATATGGCCATTGACATGCCTGGTCAAAATACAAAAAAAATCAGCTCTTCGGTGTGGAATTATTTCAACACAAATGCGGACAACAGGTGTCAAGCCGTGTGTTGCCGTTGTCAAGTTCAAAAACTTTGGGTGACAGCGGAAGCAGTCCACTGACCACTAAATCCCTTCCTCTTGTAACCAAGCTCCTGCAAACCACACCACCAACTCCCTCAGTGTCAACTTCCTCCTTACCCAGAAAGCCAATAGTCCTGCAGGCCAGGTCACTGGCAAGTCTGACGAGTCCTCTCCTGCCTGGGATTCCTCCGATGCATCCTTGAGTGTAACGCCTACTGCTGCTGGCGCTGCTGTTGTTGCTGCTGGGAGTCGATCGTCATCCAAGAGGGGAAGTCGGAAGACCACTTGTACTACTTCCAGTAAGCAATTGACTGTCCAACAGTCCTTTGCGAGGAAGATGAAATATCACAGCAGTCATCCTGCTGCAAAGCAGATAACTCAGGCCTTGGCAGCCTGGGCGGTGAGAAACGTGGTTCCGGTATCCACCGTTAATTCAGAGGCAACTAGAGACTTGATTGAGGTACTGTGTCCCCGGTACCAAATACCATCTAGGTTCCATTTCTCTAGGCAGGCGATACCGAAAATGTACACAGACCTCAGAAAAAGAGTCACCAGTGTCCTAAAAAATGCAGTTGTACCCAATGTCCACTTAACCACGGACATGTGGACAAGTGGAGCAGGGCAGACTCAGGACTATATGACTGACAGCCCACTGGGTAGATGTATTGCCTCCCGCAGCAAGAACAGCAGCGGCGGCACCAGTAGCAGCATCTCGCAAACGCCAACTCGTTCCTAGGCAGGCTACGCTTTGTATCACCGCTTTCCATAAGAGGCACACAGCTGGCAACCTCTTACGGGAACTGAGGAAGATCATCGCAGAATGGCTTACCCCAATTGGACTCTCCTGGGGATTTGTGACATCGGACAACGCCAGCAATATTGTGCATGCATTACATGTGGGCAAATTCCAGCATGTCCCATGTTTTGCACATACATTGAATTTGGTGGTGCAGAATTATTTAAAAAATGACAGGGGCGTGCAAGAGATGCTGTCGGTGGCCCGAAGAATTGCGGGCCACTTTCGGCATTCAGCCACCACGTACAGAAGACTGGAGCACCACCAAACATTCCTGAATTTGCCCTGCCATCATCTGAAGCAAGAGGTGGTAACGAGGTGGAATTCAACCCTCTATATGCTTCAGAGGATGGAGGAGCAGCAAAAGGCCATTCAAGCCTATACATCTGCCCACGATATAGGCAAAGGAGGGGGAATGCACCTGACTCAAGCGCAGTGGAGAATGATTTAAACGTTGTGCAAGGTTCTGCAACCCTTTGAACTTGCCACACGTGAAGTCAGTTCAGACACTGCCAGTCTGAGTCAGGTCATTCCCCTCATCAGGCTTTTGCAGAAGAAGCTGGAGACATTGAAGGAGGAGCTAAAACAGAGCGATTCCGCTAGGCATGTGGGACTTGTGGATGGAGCCCTTAATTCGCTTAACCAGGATTCACGGGAGGTCAATCTGTTGAAATCAGAGCACTACATTTTGGCCACCGTGCTCGATCCTAGATTTAAAACCTACGTTGTATCTCTCTTTCCGGCAGACACAAGTCTGCAGAGGTTCAATGACCTGCTGGTGAGAAAATTGTCAAGTCAAGCGGAACGTGACCCGTCAACATCTCCTCCTTCACATTCTCCCGCAACTGGGGGTGCGAGGAAAAGGCTAAGAATTCCGAGCCCACCCGCTGGCGGTGATGCAGAGCAGTCTGGAGCATGTGCTGACATCTGGTCCGGACTGAAGGACCTGCCAACGATTACGGACATGTTGTCTACTGTCACTGCATATGATTCTCTCACCATTGAAAGAATGGTGGAGGATTATATGAGTGACTGCATCCAAGTAGGCACGTCAGACAGTCCGTATGTATACTGGCAGGAAAAAGAGGCAATTTGGAGGCTCTTGCACAAACTGACTTTATTCTACCTAAATTGCCCTCCTTCCAGTGTGTACTCCGAAAGAGTGTTTAGTGCAGCCGCTCACCTTGTTAGCAATCGGCGTACGAGGTTACTTCAAGAAAATGTGGAGAAGATGATGTTCATCAAAATGAATTATAATCAATTCCTCCGTGGAGACATTCACCAGCAGCAATTGCCTCCACAAAGTACACAGGGACCTGAGATGGTGGATTCCAGTGGGGACGAATTAATAATCTGTGAGGAGGGGGATGTACACAGTGAAAGGGGTGAGGAATAGGAGGATGATGATGAGGTGGACATCTTGCCTCTGTAGAGCCAGTTTGTGCAAGGAGAGATTGATTGCTTCTTTTTTTGGTGGGGGCCCAAACCAACCAGCCATTTCAGTCACAGTCGTGTGGCCGACCCTGTCGCTGAAATGATGGGTTCGTTAAAGTGTACATGTCCTGTTTATATACAACATAAGGGTGGGTGGGAGGGCCCAAGGACAATTCCATCTTGCACCTCTTTTTTCTTTCATTTTTCTTTGCATCATGTGCTGTTTGGGGACAATTTTTTTGAAGTGCCATCCTGCCTGACACTGCAGTGCCACTCCTAGATGGGCCAGGTGTTTGTGTCGGCCACTTGTGTCGCTTAGCTTAGTCACACAGCGACCTTAGTGCGCCTCTTTTTTTCTTTGCATCATGTGCTGTTTGGGGACAATTTTTTTGAAGTGCCATCCTGCCTGACACTGCAGTGCCACTCCTAGATGGGCCAGGTGTTTGTGTCGGCCACTTGTGTCGCTTAGCTTAGTCATCCAGCGACCTTGGTGCAAATTTTAGGACTAAAAATAATATTGTGAGGTGTGAGGTGTTCAGAATAGACTGGAAATGAGTGGAAATTATGGTTATTGAGGTTAATAAAACTATGGGATCAAAATGACCTCCAAATTCTATGATTTAAGCTGTTTTTTAGGGTTTTTTGTAAAAAACACCCGAATCCAAAACACACCCGAATCCGACAAAAAAATTTCGGTGAGGTTTTGCCAAAACGCGTCCGAATCCAAAACACGGCCGCGGAACCGAATCCAAAACCAAAACACAAAACCCGAAAAATGTCCGGTGCACATCTCTACTCATATGCAATATGTACTAAAATTAACAATTCATACTAACAAGTAGAGAGAATTTTTAGTACTGTATACCCTTCCTCCATAGAGCGGGATACAGGGAGACTCACCACACTTCCATATCCAAACAAATACGCTCGCAAGACGCCGAGTGGATTCAGACGCTACTGGTGTACACTGCCGTTCTGATAACTGATGCAAGACACAGGCGCTCACTAACGGACACGGACGCTCAGTGAAATGCCACGTGTATGCAGACGCTAAGCCCTGCGACTCGGTCCGGCAGTCTCTAGTGTACACAACCGCAGCGTCTAAGCTGCGACCGAGTACTCTCGTGGTAGCGTCTGAGACGGAAGTGAGGTCATTCAGTTCATGGACGGGAGACGCACAGAAACTGGTCATGAACTTTGGAGGAGGGACGGCCAGGAGAGCGTCTGATTCCCCCCGTTGACTTAAACTTTAAGGATCTCGGCCTCAACCTAGTCCTGGTGCCTATGATCCCGAGAGCATAGCACTGTCGCACTAGAGGTGTTCGGCGCATCAACACACTGTTTGTAGTCTTCACCAATACAGTGTAGCTGTGTCCAGACTCCCCTAGTAAGAGAAAATCCATAGACTTACCTTCCCCCCATGATCCGGCCACTGGTTACGTCTGCTGGACCTGCTAGAACATCTGACACAGACGCCCGTCGAGACAGCACTGTACCGAGAAGGTAAGTGTTGTTGCGACCCGGTGGGGAGTTGTTGGAGCGACTCTTTCCAGTATGCGTTTAAGACACTGTTAAGAAAAGTCGCTCAAAAAAAAACAACATAGTAAGACTATAAAAATAAAATCAAAGCTTCAGGCTGCTTTATTATAGCAGCCATGTGACCATGGTCCGGCTCCTGTCGCACCAAACAAAAAACTGATTTGACTGAGTTAGTGGGCGGTATTATATGGTGAAGCCCCGATGCATCCTGGGAGGCCAGAAAGCTTGTGACCGCATTGGTGCCATTTCCGCTGTCGCTCCGGCATATCCCAATGTTATCTTGTGGATAACCTGTGAACTCAGCCAGAGAAACACAGATTCAACGTAAACTGCGGAATCAATGGTTATTCATCGCGTGCGAACACCTGGTTTTGCCTGTTTCTTAAGGACTTTACCTCGCAGCTCATCGTGCTACAAGGTTCAGTCCACGATCGGGCATTTCAGTAATCCTCGGTAATTGAATTGCTCCAGTGCGGCAATTAGCCAAGGGGTAGAGACAGGGGCGTAGCCAGAACTTTGTGGGCCCCATAGCAACATTTTGAATGGGCCCCTGTCCCAATGCTCCTAGAGACACCTCTCTGCATCGGTTGTTAATTTTATGCCCTATAATAGTGCCCTAGTTCATTCTCTGAACCATAGTAGAGCCTTGTTTAATTTTATGCCCCATAGCAGTGCCCTAGTTTCTTTTAAGAATCGTAGTAGTGCTTAAGTTCCCCCTATGTCATGTCAGAGCTGCCAGTAACATTATGCCGCACAGTACCCCCAATGCACGTCATGATATATAGTGCCCCCGGTTCATATTGTGCCTCATTACAGTGCCCCGGTTCATGTTATATAACATTAAAATGCCCTACAGTTCATTTTATACCACAATGAGCACCACCAGGAGCATTCCTAGATATATTGCAGGCTCCAAGGAAAAAGTTTGAAAGGACACCTAACGGCGAAAAACGTATATAACACATGTAACTGTGACAGGGAAGGTGGCCCCTGTCAGCTCTGGGCCCCATAGCAGCTGCACTCCCTGCACCTATGGTAGCTCTACCCTGCATATAACACATGTAACTGTGACAGGGAAGGTGGCCCCTGTCAGCTCTGGGCCCCATAGCAGCTGGGCACCCTGCACCTATGGTAGCTACGCCCTTGAGTAGGGACAAGAGTCACACAGAAGCAGAGACACAGAGTGGGGCACATAGAGTCACACAGGCAGAGACATACATAGAGAGACACAGAGTGGGGCACATAGAGTCACACAGAGGCAGAGACACAGAGGGGGGCACATAGCAGTGACGTGCGGTGGGGTGAGGCAGAGCCTTGCCTGTCATACTTACGGTTAAACCAGAGTTTTGACTGAATAAAATATATGAAAACTACTGATAATTTGTTTGAAATATTTTCTTTGCATTATTCTAATAATTTTTATAGCCCAAACAGCAAACACTGGAGTAAAAAGTCTGTGGCAGGTGAGGCAGTGCTTCACAGGTGTATCCTTTCCACACATCTAATCAAAACTCACCAGACTTCCAGGAGTTTATAATGCTGCACCTGTGTATAATGCCCAGATGTACCCTTTGGCTCATATATTGCATGTAAATCTGGCTCTGGGGTTAGCCAGTGCCTCCTGACCCATTTAGCTCACCGCACGTCCCTGGATAGAGTCACACAGAGGCAGAAACACAGTTTGGGGTGGGGCACATAGAGTCACACAGAGGAAGAGACACAGAGTGGGGGTAAGGACTACCAGGCATCTCTGTGTGTGCACATGCAGGATGAAACGGAAATGAGGTCAGCTGAAGCCAGGTGAAAATTAAACGAGGTTTATTGTAACAAAAGAACCAGTATGATGCCGGAATATAGAATGATAAAATGAATACAGAAAATGGAACTTAGATTGACATGGAACAGAATGCAAATATTCCCAGATTATTGCAATGGCTTCTTATTGGAACAGTGAGTATGATGACGTTTGAATACAGGTAAAGTCCAGGTTAATAGCAGTGGTGAAATAAACATGAAGAAATCCGGATTTAAACAAAGCAGAGGAAAATAACATACCAAAATCTAGGAACCAGGCAGGGGTGGAAACAGACTGCAAATAATAACTCAGGAATGCAGATATTGCTCCAGCAGGACTAGAAATCTTGAATGAAGGCATAGGTAACACCAGACTACAGGAAGCATCTCCGAGATGCAGGTATGGCTGAAGCTAGACAGGATAACTGGAGAGACCCTAGTTACAATCCACATGGTACCACAATGATCTGTACATAAATGCTAGTGAGCTGGAGCTAAATAGCAGCACAAGGTGTTGGCCACAGCTGCTCACAATTAGGTAATTAACCTGCAGGGACAGACAGTGGCGTAAGTTTGTCTCAGTTGCCCGGAGGCAAGAAAAATATTGGTCCCCCCCATGTATATAATTTGCTCCTGCATAGTAAGCCTGCAGATTCTAACTAAGGGGGTCATTCCGAGTTGTTCGCTCATTATTTTTTTCTCGCAACAGAGCGATTAGTCGCTAATGCGCATGCGCAATGTCCGCAGTGCGACTGCGCCAAGTAAATTTGCTATGCAGTTAGGTATTTTACTCACGGCATTACAAGGTTTTTTCTTCGTTCTGGAGATCGGAGTGTGATTGACAGGAAGTGGGTGTTTCTGGGCGGAAACTGGCTGTTTTATGGGTGTGTGCGAAAAAACGCTACCGTTTCTGGGAAAAACGCGGGAGTGGCTGGAGAAACGGAGGAGTGTCTGGGCGAACGCTGGGTGTGTTTGTGACGTCAAACCAGGAACGAAACTGACTGAACTGATCGCAGATGCCGAGTAAGTCTGGAGCTACTCAGAAACTGCTAAGAAGTGTCTATTCGCAATTCTGCTAATCTTTCGTTCGCAATTTTGATAAGCTAAGATTCACTCCCAGTAGGCGGCGGCTTAGCGTGTGCAAAGCTGCTAAAAGCAGCTTGCGAGCGAACAACTCGGAATGAGGGCCTATATGAAGCTACTACAAAACCACTGCAGCTAGGCAGATCTGTGTAGGGGTCCAGCCACACACTACATAGATCTGCTCAGTCCTTCCCAATGCTGATTATTTCTCTGACAATTAATTTGCAAGTGTCATATCCAGGATTAGAACCCACAACGTATTACATTGGAAGCATGCACCTTACTGATGGAGATATCTGCTGTTGCATAGGAAGTATGAGAATTCTAACTATATGAAGTTACGTGTAATTGTCAGAGAAATAACTTCATATAGTTAGAATTCTCATGTTTCCTTTATAGGAGCAAATAGCTTCATCAGTAAGGTGTCTGCTTCCAGTATATCTATAATAAAGAGGGTGTGATTTGTAAGGTGCAGTGACTAGTGGGGAAGTCGGCTGCGGAAGAGTTACTGGCTGTTAACTTAATTGATTAATGTTGCTGAACACACAGAACAGGAGGAGAGGTGCCCCCCTTCAAAGCAGGAGCCCGGCGGCAGCTGACTCCGTTGCCTCCCAGAGTTCTGCCTCTGGGGACAAAGTGTGCAACTGCCAATCAGATCTCTGGCAGCAAGTGAGACCCCCAGAGGTAGGAAGGAAACATAATGCAAAGCAACACAAAAATACAGACATTCATGACAGTGGGGCACATAGAGTCACACAGAGGCAGAGATACAGAGTGGGGCACATAGAGTCACACAGAGGCAGAGACACAGAGTCGGGTAGGATACACAGAGTCACACAGAGGCAGAAACATAGAGTGGGGCACATAGAGTCACACAGAGGCAGAGACACACAGTGGGGCACATAGAGTCACACATAGGCAGAGACACAGAGTGGGGTTGGCACATAGAGTCACACAGAGGCAGAGAGACAGATTGGGGCACATAGAGTCACACAGAGGCAGAGAGACACATAGAGAGACACAGAGAGGGGTGAGGCACATAGAGTCACACAGAGGCAGAGACACAGAGTGGGGCACATAGAGTCACACAGAGGCAGAGACACAGAGTGGGGCACATAGAGTCACACAGAGGCAGAGACACAGAGTGGGGTTGGGCTCATAGAGTCACACAGAAGCAGAGATACAGAGTGGGGCACATAGATTCATACAAAGACACAGAGTGGGGCACATAGAGTCACACAGAGGCAGAGACACAGTGTGGGATGGGGCACATGGAGTCACACAAAGACAGAGACACACATAGAGACACAGGGTGGGAAGAGGCACATAGAGTCACACAGAGGCAGAGAAACAGAGTGGGGCACGTAGAGTCACACAGAGGCAGAGACAGAGTGGGGCACATAGAGTCACACATAGGCAGATACACAGAGTGGGGCACATAGAGTCACACAGAGGCAGAGACACAGAGTGGGGCACATATAGTCACCCAGAAGCAGAGACACAGAGTCGGGTGGATACATAGAGTCACACAGAGGCAGAGACACAGAATGGGGTGGGGCATATAGAGTCACACAGAGACAGAGACACAGAGTGGGGTGTGGCACATAGAGTCACACAGAGGCAGAGACACACATAGAGAGATACAGAGTCGGGTGAGGCACATACAGTCACACAGAGACAGTGGGGCTCATAGAGTCACACAGAGGCAGAGACACAGAATGGAGTGGTGCATATAGAGTCACACAGGCAGAGACACAGAGTCGGGTGGGGCACATAGAGTCACACATAGGCAAATAGACAGATTGGAGTACATAGAGTCACACAGAGGCAGAGACACACAGAGAGAGATACAGAGAGGGGTGAGGCACATAGAGACACAGAGTCAGAGACAGAGTGGGGCACATAGAGTTACACAGAGGCAGAGACATAGAGTGGGTGGGATTTATAGAGTCACACAGAGGCAGAGACACAGAGTGGGGCACATAGAGTCACACAGAGTCAGAGATACAGAGTGGGGCACATAAAGTCACACAGAGGCAGAGACACAGAGTGGGGTGGGGCTCATAGAGTCACACAGAGGCAGAGACACAGAGTGGGGTGTGGCACATAGAGTCACACAGAGGCAGAGACACACATAGAGAGACACAGAGTTGGGTGAGGCGCATAGAGTCACACAGAGAAAGAGAGACAGAGTGGGGCACATAGAGTCACACTGAGGCAGAGAGAATGAGTGGGGCACATAGAGTCACACAGGCAGAGACACAACGTGGGGCACATAGATTCACACAGAGGCAGGGACACAGGGTGGAGCATATACAGTCACACAGAGGCAGGGACACATAGTGGGGCACATAGAGTCACACAGATGCAGAGACACAGCGTTTGGGCACATAGAGTCACACAGAGGCATTGACACAGAGTGGGGTGGGGCGCATAGTGTCACACAGAGGAAGAGACACAGAGTGGGGTGGGGCATATAGAGTCACACAGAGGCAAAGACACAGAGTGGGGTGTGGCACACAGAGTCAAACAGAGGCAGAGACACACATAGAGAGACACAGAGTTGGGTGAGACACACAGTCACACAGAGGCAGAGACACAGAGTGGGGCACATAGAGTCACACAGAGGCAGAAACATAGAGTGGGGCACATAGTCACACATAGGCAGAGAGACAGAGTGGGGCACATAGAGTTACACAGGCAGAGACACAGAGTGGGGTGGGGCTCATAGAGTCACACAGAGGCAGAGACACAGATTGGGGTGTGGCACATAGAATCACACAGAGGCAGAGACACAGAGTGGGGTGGGACACATAGAGTCACACAGAGGCAGAGACATACATAAAGAGACAGAGAGGGTGGGGCACATAAAGTCACACAGAGGCAGAGAAACAGAGTGGGGCACATAGAGTCACACAAAGTCAGAGACACAGAGTGGGACACATAGAGTCACACAGTGGCATACATAAAAAGACACAGAGAGGGGTGGGGTACATAGAGTCACACAGTGGCAGAGACACCAAGTGTGGCACATAGAGTCACACAGAGGCAGAGACACAGAGTGGGGTGGGACACATAGAGTCACACAGAGGCAGAGACATACATAAAGAGACAGAGAGGGTGGGGCACATAAAGTCACACAGAGGCAGAGAAACAGAGAGGGGCACATAGAGTCACACAGAGTCAGAGACACAGAGTGGGACACATAGAGTCACACAGTGGCATACATAAAAAGACACAGAGAGGGGTGGGGCACATAGAGTCACACAGTGGCAGAGACACCAAGTGGGGCACATAGAGTCACACAGAGGCAGAGACACAGAGTGGGGTGGGGCATATAGAGTCACACAGAGGCAGAGACACAGTAGGTGGGATACATAGAGTCACACAGAGGCAGAGAGACAGATTGGGGTACATAGAGTCACACAGAGGCAGATACACACATAGAGAGACACAGAGAGGGATAAGGCACATAGAGTCACACAAAGGCAGAGACACAGAGTGGGGCACATAGAGTCACACAGAGGCAGATACACAGAGTGGGTGGGATGCATAGAGTCACACAGAGGCAGAGACACACAGTGGGGTACATAGAGTCACACAGAGGCAGAGACACAGAGTGGGGCACATAGAGTCACACAGAGGCAGAGACACAGAGTGGGGTGGGGCTCATAGAGTCACACAGAGGCAGAGAGACAGATTGGGGCACACAGAGTCACACAGAGGCAGAGAGACAGATTGGGGCACATAGAGTCACACAGAGGCAGATACACACATAGAGAGACACAGAGAGGGATAAGGCACATAGAGTCACACAAAGGCAGAGACACAGACTGGGGCACATAGAGTCACACAGAGGCAGGGACACAGAGTGGGTGGGATACAAAGAGTCACACAGAGGCAGAGACACAGAGTGGGGCACATAGAGTCACACAGAGACAGAGACACAGAGTGTGGCACATACAGTCACACAGAGGCAGAGACACAGAGTGGGATGGGGCTCATAGAGTCACACAGAGGAAGAGACACAGAATGGGGTGGGGCATATAGAGTCACACAGAGGCAGAGACAAAGAGTCGTGGGGCACATAGAGTCACACATAGGCAGAGAGACAGATTGGGGTACATAGAGTCACACAGAGGCAGAGACACAGAGTGGAGCATATAGAGTCACACAGAGGCAGGGACACATAGTGGGGCACATAGAGTCACACAGATGCAGAGACACAGAGTTTGGGCACATAGAGTCATACAGAGGCAGAGACACAGAGTGGGGTGGGACGCATAAAGTCACACAGAGGCAGAGAGATAGAGTGGGGCACATAGAGTCACACAGCGGCAGAGGCACAAAGTGGGGCACATATATTCACACAGAGGCAGGGACACAGAGTGGAGCATATAGAGTCACACAGAGGCAGGGAAACATAGTGGGGCACATAGAGTCACACAGATGCAAAGACACAGAGTTTGGGCACATAGAGTCACACAGAGACAGAGACACAGAGTGGGGTGGGGCATATAGAATCACACAGAGGCAGAGACACAGAGTGGGGTGTGGCACACAGAGTCACACAGAAGCAGAGACACACATAGAGAGACACAGAATTGGGTGAGGCACATACAGTCACGCAGAGGCAGAGACAGAGAGGGGCACATAGAGTCACATAGAGGCAGAAACACAGAGTGGGGTACAGAGTCACACTGAGGCAGAGAGACAGAGTGGGGCACATAGAGTCACACAGGCAGAGGCACAGAGTGGAGTGGGGCTCATAGAGTCACACAGAGTCAGAGACACAGATTGAGGTGTGCAGAGCCGGCCCTAACCAATATGATGCCCTAGGCAAGATTTTGGCTGGTGCCCCCTAGCACCACCTCTGGTTCCACCGCTGACCTTGCACCTCTTTATCAGCACCATCACCCCTCACCCATAGCAGTCCTTATTTTGGGGTTTGTAGCCCCCATATTTTAAATAGGAACAGTTTGCACATTTGGTGCACAGCCCAAAAAGGAGTGTTTTTTTGCTGGCAAGGGGCATGGCCACACAATAGTACCCCCAATTCCAATTACGCCACACAGTACTGCAACTTTATTCACATTTGATCATGCGATAGTGTCCATAATTCATATTACATCCCACAGTAGTATCACTTTACCTTCTAAACGTTACTCCTCACAGTAGAGCCCCTTGTTCACATTACATCACACTGAATTGCTCCTTATTCACATTACACCACATCCTATCGCTCTTTATTCACATTAGACCACATGGTGGTGCCCTTTCTATACGTTACGCCGTGGCCACACAGTAGAGCACCTTATACACATAATGCCACACATTAGTAATGCATTTATACACATAATACCACACAGTAATACCCCTTACACATGAGATACATTATTAATGTCCTTATAAACATAATGCACCTTACACATTATGACAACCTTTATTAATGCCCTTTTACACATAATGTCCCTTTCACATATACCGCACATTATTAATGCCCTTATACACATAATGACATGCATAGTGGCCCCTACACATTTGCTGCACATTATTAGTGCCCCTATATACATAATGACACACATACAGTAATACCCTGTTACACATATGCCGCACATTATTAATGCCCTTATACACATAATGACACACATAGTGCCCCTTTACACATATGTTGCACATTATTAATGCATTTTTACATGACACACATAATGCTCCTTACGCATATTCCAAACACTACTGCACAACCAACCCACTCACATGCACACATCACTCACACTGCCACTAACACTGTGACCTCTGCCTCTGCTTGGAAACAGATGTGTCCTCATAAATCTTGCCTCATTGCTAACGTCGGGCACCTTTTTTTTTTTTTTTAATATGCATCTTATTTGCATTGCTATGTGGCTAGGATGCACAAGCAGCTTCTGCTGATTAAAATTATATGCAGCATGCCTATATACTGTGTGAGACTGTGGCTGTATCTGCATATGAAATACTACACACAGAATATAGGCATGCCGCATATCATTTTAATCAGCAGAAGCTGCTGAGGCCCCTAGACATATCAAATGCCCTAGGCAATTGCCTAGTTTGCCTATGCCTATGACCGGCTCTGGGGGTGTGGCACATAGAGTCACACAGGGGCATAGACACAGAGTGGGGTGGGACACATAGAGTCACACAGAGGCAGAGACATACATAAAGAGACACAGAGAGGGGTGGGGCACATAGAGTCACACAGAGGCAGAGAAACAGAGTGGGGCACATAGAGTCACACAGAGGCAGAGACACAGAGTGGGGCACATAGAGTCACACAGGCAGAGATACAGAGTGGGGTGGGGCTCATAGAGTCACACAGAGTCAGAGACACAGATTGGGGTGTGGCACATAGAATCACACAGAGGCAGAGACACAGAGTGGGACACAGAGTCACACAGAGGCAGAGACATACATAAAAAGAAACAGAGAGGGGTGGGGCACATAGAGTCACACATAGGCAAAGAGACACCGAGTGGGGCACATAGAGTCACACAGAGGCAGAGATACAGAGTGGGGCACATAGAGTCACACAAAGTCAGAGACACAGAGTGGGGTGGGGAATATAGAGTCACACAGAGGCAGAGACACATAGTGGGTGGGATACATAGAGTCACACAGAGGCAGAGAGACAGATTGGGCCACATAGAGTCACACAGAGGCATATACACACATAGAGAGACACAGAGAGGGATGAGGCATATAGAGTCACACAGAGGCAGAGACACAGAGTGGGGCACATAGAGTCACACAGAGGCATTGACACAGAGTGGGGCACATAGAGTCACACAGAGGCAGAGACACAGAGTGGAGTGGGGCTCATAGAGTCACACAGAGGCAGAGACACAGAATGGGGTGGGGCATATAGAGTCACACAGAGGCAGAGACACAGAGTCATGTGGGGCACTTAGAGTCACACATAGGCAGAGAGACAGATTGGGGTACATAGAGTCACACAGAGGCAGAGACATACAGAGAGAGACACAGAGAAGGGTGAGGCACATAGAGTCACACAGAGGCAGAGACATACATAAAGAGACACAGAGAGGGGTGGGGCACATAGAGTCACACAGTGGCAGACACCGAGTGGGGCACATAGAGTCGCACAGAGGCAGATATACAGAGGGGGGCACATAGAGTTCACAGAGGCAGAGACACAGAGTGGGGTGGGGCATATAGAGTCACACAGAGGCAGAGGCACATAGTGGGTGGGAAACATAGAGTCACACAGAGGCAGAGAGACAGATTGGGGCACATAGAGTCACACAGAGGCATATACACACATAGAGTGACACAGAAAGGGATGAGGCACATAGAGTCCCACAGAGGCAGAGACACAGAGTGGGTGGGATACATAGAGTCACACAGAGGCAGAGACACAGACTGGGGCACATAGAGTCACACAGGCAGAGACACAGAATGGGGTGGGGCTCATAGAGTCACAGAGTCAGAGACACAGATTGGGGTGTGGCACATAGAGTCACACAGGGGCAGAGACACAGAGTGGGGTGGGACACATAGAGTCACACAGAGGCAGAGACATACATAAAGAGACACAGAGAGGGGTGGGGCACATAAAGTCACACAGAGGCAGAGAAACAGAGTGGGGCACATAGAGTCACACAGAGGCAGAGAGACAGATTGTGCCACATAGAGTCACACAGAGGCATATAAACACATAGAGAGACACAGAGAGGGATGAGGCATACAGAGTCACACAGAGGCAGAGACACAGAGTGGGTGTGATACATAAAGTCACACAGAGGCAGAGACCAAGAGTGGGGCACATAGAGTCACACAGAGGCAGAGACACAGAGTGGGGCACATAGAGTCACACAGAGGCAGAGACACAGAGTGGGGTGGGGCATATAGAGTCACACAGAGGCAGAGACACAGAGTCATGTGGGACACTTAGAGTCACACATAGGAAGAGAGACAGATTGGGGTACATAGAGTCACACAGAGGCAAAGACATACAGAGAGAGACACAGAGAAGGGTGAGGCACATAGAGTCACACAGAGGCAGAGACAAACATAAAGAGACACAGAGAGGGGTGGGGCACATAGAGTCACACAGTGGCAGACAGCGAGTGGGGCACATAGAGTCACACAGAGGCAGAGATACAGAGGGGGCACATAAAGTCCACAGAGGCAGAGACACAGAGTGGGGTGGGGCATATACAGTCACACAGAGGCACATAGTGGGTGGGAAACATAGAGTCACTCAGAGGCAGAGAGGCAGATTAGGGCACATAGAGTCACACAGAGGCATATACACACATAGAGTGACACAGAGAGGGATGAGGCACATAGAGTCCCACAGAGGCAGAGACACAGAGTGGGTGGGATACATAGAGTCACACCGAGGCAGAGACACAGAGTGGGGCACTTAGAGTCACACATAGGCAGAGACACAGAGTGGGGCACATAGAGTCACACAGAGGCAGAGACACAGAGTGGGTGGGGCTCATAGAGTTAAACAGAGGCAGAGACACAGAATGGCGTGGGGAATATAGAGTCACACAGAGGCTGAGACATAGAGTCGTGTGGGGCACTTAGAGTCACACATAGGCAGAGAGATAGATTGGGGTACATAGAGTCACACAGAGGCAGAGACATATAAAGAGAGACAGAGAAGGGTGAGGCACATAGAGTCATACAGAGGCAGAGACACAGAGTGGGGCACATAGAGTCACACAGAGGCAGAGACACAGAGTGGGTGGGATACATGGAGTCACACAGAGGCAGAGACACAGAGTGGGGCACATAGACTCACACAGAGGCACAGAGTGGTGTGGGGAATATAGAGGCAGAGACACAGAATGGGGTGTGGCACATAGAGTCACACAGAGGCAGAGACACACATAGAAAGACACAGTGGGGTGAGGCACATAGAGTCACACAGAGACAGAGTGGGGCACATAGAGTCACACAGAGGCAGAGAGAATGAGTGGGGCACATAGAGTCACACAGAGGCAGAGACACAAAGTGGGGCACATAAAGTCACACAGATGCAGGGACACAGAGTGGAGAACATAGAGTCACACAGAGGTAGGGAACAGAGTGGGGTGTGGCACATAGAGTCACACAGAGGCAGAGACACATATAGATGGAATCAGTATGATATGTCGGCTGTTGCTGCACTCACTACGCTTCTGGCCCAGTGGCAACCTTAGGTCGCCACAGGGTTATATACCCCCACACCACTACTCGAGTGGGGATTTCGGCCACCGTTATTTCACTGGGTGTCAGGATTCCAGCGTTGGTCTCCTGACAGCCTGGATCACGACAACCAGTATATTTACTGCCTCCTATAAAGATACAGGTTTGAACACAGGGCCGTCTCTACCATTAGGAAGCTTTAGGCAGCTGCCTAGGGGCTCTGGCTGGCCACTGGAGGGCACCACTGAATTAATCTAGCAAAAAACTGAAGGATGTTTCTGAATCCGGGTAATTTCATTTAAAATGTTGGTATTATGGTGGTTGGGATGCAGCTGTTTGTATTCTAACTTGCAGCATCCCATACCCAACACCACTGAAATATCCCCACCAGACCCCATATACAGTATTATACAGTATATAAGAATAGACAGCACTCAAGGACTTTTAAAGTGAAAGTATACTAAATTGTGACTTGTTTACAATATACTTTATCGCTTTAAAAGTAGAGATGAGCGGGTTCGGATCCGAACCCCCCCGAACTTCACGTATTTTACACGGGTCCGAGGCAGCATCGGATCTTCCCGCCTTGCTCGGTTAACCCGAACGAGGCCGAACGTCATCATCCCGCTTTCGGATTCTCGTGAGATTCGTATTCCATATAAAGAGCCGCGCGTCGCCGCCATTTTCACTCGTGCCTTGGAGATTGAATGGAGAGGACGTGGCTACGTTCTCTCCCTAAAAAGCTCCATATCTGTGCTCAGTGTGCTGCAAATATCTGTGCTCAGTGTGCTGCATTGTGGGGACCACCAGTATATATAGTAGTACAGTACAGTAGGCCATTGCTGTATCTTGCAGCTCCGTGTCAGACTCAGTTCTAGACAGTATCCTGATCAGTGCTCAATATCTGCTGCATTGTTGTGTAACCAGTATAAACTATATATATATATATAGTAGTACAGTGCAGCATTTTGGTGACCAACAGTATATAGTTGTACAGTACAGTAGGCTATTGCTGTGTATTGCAGCTCTGTGGTGTTACTGCAAGTATCCATATCTGTGATGCCTTGCTGTGAGCAGTATATATATATATATATATATATATATATATAGTAGTACAGTGCAGCATTTTGGTGACCACCAGTATATAGCTGTACAGTACCGTAGGACATTGCTGTATCTTGCAGCTCTGTGTCACTTCAAGTATCCATATCTGTGCTGCATTGTTGTGAGCAGTATATATATATATATATATATATATATATATATATAGTAGCACAGTGCAGCATTTTGGTGACCAACAGTAAATAGTTGTCCAGTACAGTAGGCCATTGCTGTATCTTGCTGCTCCGCTGTGTCACTTCAAGTATCCATATCTGTGCTGCATTGTTGTGAGCAGTATATATAGTAGTATATTGCAGCATTGTGGTGACCAGTATACTACAGTACAATAGTCCAGTGCTGTTCTCGCTGCTCAGTGTCAGTTCTCTGTAGTATCATCAGTGCTCAGTAAAATCAGTGCTCAGTATAATCAGTGATTGATCAGTATAATCAGTTCTCAGTATAATCAGTGCGCTGTTAGACATGAGCCCATTTTCCGCCATTAGTGCATTGGGATTTAGACAATTGATGAAGTTATTGTGTCCCCGGTACAAAATCACATCTAGATTCCACTCCACTAGGCAGGCGATAGCGAGATTTTACCAATTAATATCAGTGATTTATAATTAATTATTAATTACAGTGATCTTGCCAAATGATTCCAGTGATTTTGTCATTTTCTTCCAGTGATTTGGACCAATAATACCAATGATTAGAACGAATAATTCCAGTGATTTTGTCATTTTCTTCCAGTGATTTGGACCAATAATACCATTGATTAGAACTAATAATTCCAGTGATTTTGTCATTTTCTTCCAGTGATTTGGACCAATAATACCATTGATTAGAACTAATAATTCCAGTGATTTTGTCATTTTCTTCCAGTGATTTGGACCAATAATACCATTGATTAGAACTAATAATTCCAGTGATTTTGTCATTTTCTTCCAGTGATTTGGACCAATAATACCATTGATTAGAACGAATAATTCCAGTGATTTTGTCATTTTCTTCCAGTGATTTGGACCAATAATACCAATGATTAGAACGAATAATTCCAGTGATTTTGTCATTTTCTTCCAGTGATTTGGACCGATAATACCAATGATTAGAACGAATAATTCCTGTGATTTTGTCATTTTCTTCCTGTGATTTGGACCAATAATACCATTGATTAGAACGAATAATTCCTGTGATTTTGTCATTTTCTTCCTGTGATTTGGACCAATAATACCATTGATTAGAACGAATAATTCCAGTGATTTTGTCATTTTCTTCCAGTGATTTGGACCAATAATACCATTGATTAGAACGAATAATTCCAGTGATTTTGTCATTTTCTTCCAGTGATTTGGACCAATAATACCATTGATTAGAACGAATAATTCCAGTGATTTTGTCATTTTCTTCCAGTGATTTGGACCAATAATACCATTGATTAGAACGAATAATTCCTGTGATTTTGTCATTTTCTTCCTGTGATTTGGACCAATAATACCATTGATTAGAACGAATAATTCCAGTGATTTTGTCATTTTCTTCCAGTGATTTGGACCAATAATACCATTGATTAGAACGAATAATTCCAGTGATTTTTGTCATTTTCTTCCAGTGATTTGGACCAATAATACCATTGATTAGAACGAATAATTCCAGTGATTTTGTCATTTTCTTCCAGTGATTTGGACCAATAATACCATTGATTAGAATGAATAATTCCTGTGATATTGAGATGTTTGTGTCGCTTAGCTTAGCCATCCAGCGACCACAGTGCACCTCTTTTTGGGGGTGATTCCGAGTTGTTCGCTCGCTAGCTGCTTTTAGCAGCATTGCACACGTTAAGCCGCCGCCCTCTGGGAGTGTATCTTAGCTTCGGACACAACCATTATGTGTCCTTCCCATTAGTTTAGCTGAGCCACTGATATATTGCCGGTCTGATAGGGATCTGATACTTGTCTGTGTGAAATAACGCTGCTCTCACAGCAGAGTTAACTGCATGCACATCACTTTGAAAATAGCCCTCTGACCACACTGAGTCACGCGGGATCTCTCACATATGAGAGCCGCGGTTAGCGGCTGCCAGCGGGTACACGCGGCGCTGGAGAGCCGAACGTTATAATACAATAGGGCTGCGTTTAGCAGTCAAAAAGTGTGGGGGCTTTATTAATGTTAACACACATATATTTATAGGTAAAAAGCGTGTGTACACCATAGCGATTGATAGCTGATTGGGAACATAGATGGGAATGAGGATGTATCTCTGCTATAAATGAGCATGAACACAGGGCACCATACTATATAAGAAAAGTTATATATTTGTTCATCATACAAAACGCATATCCCACAGCTTAAAGGGAATAAAAGCTGTATGAATGTGTCACTAAACCCTATTATATCCTACACATGTGCAAGTGACTGGTGTAGACATACAAATTAATTAATGTGAATTTAACCAACCGAATAAGAGCATTGTGATTCTGACAATAAAAGAACCGCTTTCATGACAATAGGTGCACTGAAAAACCTATTGGAATGTGATACATCTTGCTAATATGTCACATGTGTATAATGGGTATTGATACATGGTTGAACAAATAAGGTATATTGACACATGAAATAAAGTGCCCTGAATACCACTTGTCTCATATATGGAGAGCAGCAGTACACGGATAATCATTCCAAGAATAATGAGTCCCTAATAAATAGTCACAGACACGTTAAGGATGAGTTACCACTGTAATATGAACAGTTAGTGATGCGCACACTGCTGATATGGAATAAAAGTAAAACACTGGTGGTATAATGAAATTCTAACAGGAATCATCCTTGATAGATACAAAAGTAACAGTATCAGACATAAGGCAACTAGCATTGCTACAAATATTGCAACACTGTACAGACACTGGAGACAGTGAGGAAACATAAAAGCAACCACAGCGGCTAAGCTTTTTAAATTCACTTTGTTATCTTCACAACTTTATTCACATGCACCATATTTCGCCTATGTTTTTAAACATCCTAATAAAAGTAAAATTTTAGAATTTGTGGTCATCTATCATGACGGATATTTGACTTTAAGAAAATATCACAGTCCGAGTGTGCCCAATACAAGGAATCTTTTCGTTCTCTTTTGACCTTCTATAGTTACTATATTCCTTGGAGCACCTCCCAATATAAAAGATATATATCTATATCACTGAACAAAAGGGAAAGGACGTAAAATGATATATGAATATAATTTGATTAAAATAAAGTCTGTGCGACCCTCCATCCTCTCTTGTAAAGTGTATCTTAGCTTAGCAGAATTGCGAACAAAAGATTAGCAGAATTGCGAATAGAAAATGTTTCTGAGTAGCTCCAGACTTACTCAGCCATTGCGACCAGCTCAGTCCTTTTCGTTCCTGGTTTGACGTCACAAACACACCCAGCGTTTTCCCAACCACTCCCTCATTTCTCCAGCCACTCCTACGTTTTGCAACTCGAACGCCTGCGTTTTTCCGCACACTCCCATAAAACGCCCAGTTTCCGCCCACTTCCTGTCAATCACACTACGATCAGCACAGCGATGAAAAAGCTTCGTTATGCCGTGAGTAAAATACCTAACTTTTGTGTAAAATAACTAAGCGCATGCGCTCTGCGAACCTTGCGCATGTGCAGTAAGCGACTAATCGCAGTATAGCGAAAATCGTCAACGAGCGAACAACTCGGAATGACCCCCTTTCTTTTTTCTTTGCACTATGGGGGTCATTCCGAGTTGTTCGCTCGGTAAATTTCTTCGCATCGCAGCGATTTTCCGCTTAGTGTGCATGCGCAATGGGGGTAATTCCAAGTTGATCGCAGTAGGATTTTTGATAGCAACTGGGCAAAACCATGTGCACTGCAGGGGAGGCAGATATAACATGTGCAGAAAGAGTTAGATTTGGGTGGGTTATAGTGTTTCTGTGCAGGGTAAATACTGGCTGCTTTATTTTTACACTGCAAATTAGATTGCAGATTGAACACACCCCACCCAAATCTAACTCTCTCTGCACATGTTATATCTGCCTCCCCTGCACTGCACATGGTTTTGCCAAGTTGCTATCAAAAATCGTGCTGCGATCGACTTGGAATTACCCCCAATGTCCGCACTGCGACAAGTAAATTTGCTATGCAGTTAGGTATTTTACTCACGGCTTTTTCTTCGTTCAGGCGATCGTAGTGTGATTGACAGGAAGTGGGTGTTTCTGGGCGGAAACAGGCCGTTTTATGGGAGTGTGTGAAAAAACGCTACCGTTTCTGGGAAAAACGCAGGAGTGGCTGGAGAAATGGAGGAGTGTCTGGGCGAACGCTGGGTGTGTTTGTGACGTCAAACCAGGAACGACAAGCACTGAACTGATCGCACTGGAAGAGTAAGTCTCGAGTTACTCAGAAACTGCACAGAGATGTCTTATCGCAATATTGCAAATCTTTCGTTCGCAATTTTAAGAAGCTAAGATTCACTCCCTGTAGGCGGCGGCTTAGCGTGTGCAATGCTGCTAAAAACAGCTTGCGAGCGAACAACTCGGAATGACCCCCCATGTGCTGTTTGGGGACTATTTTTTTAAGTGCCATCCTGTCTGACACTTCCGTATATGTCCAGTGGTACTGCCATCTCCTATATAATAGCCCTGTGATTCTGTGCCTGGGTTTCTAACGCTGGGCGTGGCTAGGAGCTCTCATTGGGTTAGTGGCAGGTCTATCACACCCAGCCAACAGCTGATTGGGCGAGAAACGCCCTCCCACACAGGTTACATCCAATGGGAGGCTCTGCCCTTTGCCTGCTGTGTTTTCACAGAGCAGGATTAGCAATGGGGTTGATGGAGCTGCAGCTCCAGCCCCACACCCCAAAATAGTCCCACTGCATCTGCAGCAACACACCCTCCAACAATTTACACATAAATATTGAGGCAAATTCGAAAAGGGGGTGTGGCCACGAGTACAGTGGCGTGGCCACGCCCCTTTTCCTATACTTTCAATGGAAGCTTGGAGAGTCAATAATCGGTACAGACCATAAAAGGAAGGTCCTGTACCTGCCAAAAAGGTCCAGCTGGAGGGTATGCCACTGCATCTGCAGGAAGTCTCTGTGCTGCATATAGGGTAAAAAACAATCCTTTTACTGCAGTGTCCTATGGGGGTCATTCCAAGTTGATTGCTAGCTGCATTCGTTCGCTCATGCGTATGTATGCACACGTGCGGCTTACTATTACAACGAACGATGTAGTTATACACAGGGTCTAGCGAAGCTTTTCAGTCGCATAGGCAGCCGCAGAGTGATTGACAGGAAGAGGGCGTTTCTGGGTGTCAACTGACCGTTTTCAGGGAGCGTTCGGAAAAATGCAGGCGTGGCTGGCCGAACGCAGGGCCTGTTCATGACGTCAAATCAGGAACTGAATGGTCTGAAGTGATCGCAAGCGCAGAGTAGGTCTGAAGCTACTCTGAAAGTGCACAAAATTTTTTTGTACCCGCTCTCCAATCCCTTCGTTCCCACTTCTGCTAAGCTAAAATACACTCCCAGTGGGCAGCGGCATAGCGTTTGCACGGCTGCTAAAAACTGCTAGCGAGCGATCAACTCGGAATGACCACCAATGTCTTGCTGCCAGTACACCTGCCCCCTCCGGCATCAACAATCCCCACTCCCTAGCCGCGCCGCAGGTGGAACAAAAGCTGCTGCGGCCACCGGCATAGATGTGTATGAAAGCGGTGCAGCCGAAGACTTTCATAGGCCTCCCTGCGCCGCATACTCTCTGAGCCCCGAACCCTGCTCTGCGTGTGATGTCACAGAAGTGCCTCCCAGCCACAGCCGCGCCCAGATCCCCAGAGGCCCTGACTCCGCAACACAGCACCTGGGCTGCCGGCCTGGAAGCCCCGAGATGGCTAATGTAGCAGATAGAGAGGGTGATATCGCGGAGGGTAATGTATGGACGCTGAATCAATGTAAAAGGTGACAGTGCTGTGCAGTGCAGTGGGTGTGCAGTCTGGGCCGGTGCTAGAGTGTTTGGCGCCCCCCTGCAAACTATAAATTTGCACCCTCGCATACTTTACAAACGCACAGCGCACATAATGACCCCTGTAGTAGAGACACTTACACATGTAATGCCCCCTGTACCAGAGACGCTTACACATGTAATGCCCCCTATACCAGTGACGCTTACACATGTCACGCCCCTCCTGTACCAGTGACACTTACACAAGTAACACCCCCTGTAGCAGTGACAATTACACACGTAATGCCCCCTGTAGCAGTGACGCTTACACACGTAACGCCCTCTGTACCAGTGCCGCTTAGACACGTAATTCCCCCTCTCCCAGTACCGTTTACACACATACATTACACACATACACAGTCACACATATACAGTATACACAGACACTGTATATATATATATATACCTACACACACACTCACTCTCTTTCCAGACACTTATCTAATGAAGTCTGGCTGACCGAAGCTGTAGCAGATCATCCTCCTGCTGCAGCATGGTCCCGTGTAGCTCCGCCCCTTACTCCCATCTAGCTCCACCCACTTTGGCTCCCTCCCGGCCACTGAATGTCACACAGGGGAGGGGAGGGGGGAGAGGAGGTTTTGTGCTGCCGGCGCCGAGGGGGAGAGGAGGCTTTGTGCTGCCGGCGCAGAGGGGAAGAAAAGGTTGTGTGCTTCCGGCGCTGCTGCATGTGTGTAGTGTCACTGACACTGCACAGCACTCTCACCTTTTACATTGATTCAGCCAGTCACACAGTTCTGCCAGCCAGTCACTATTGTTAGCACCAGTGTCCCAACGCGCCGCATTACAGGGAAGTAGACGCACTACATAAACTACAGCTCCCAGCAGCCCTTAGCGCCGAAGCATTCCGCCCCTTAGGGCTGCTGGGAGCTGTAGTTTATTGCGTACATCTTCTTCCCGGCACATTGGGACACCGGCGCGAACAATAGTGACTGGCTGCTGTGCGAGTCTCTGGGAGAGCCACTACCAAAAGGAGGACAGCAGCTTAACTGCTG